>NC_056728.1:580497681-580705181 GCF_019279795.1 Protopterus annectens
GTTTACTTTAGAAAGGAGGACATTAAAGGTTTCTGTATGGAAGTTAGAGAGCTTATGACAAGTGATAAATCTAGGAGGTTTTGAGAAGTGAGGAGTGAACCTAAGCACATTTATAGGGGACTGATTGCTCAGGGTGTTTGGTAGGGTTTCAGGGTTATGATATTTGGAAGGATTGGATACAAGTATCCAGTCAATAAGAGTACTAAATGTGTGAGCGTTGTTTGTATGGGTAGGTTGGGAGATTAGCTGTGTAAAGCCATATAAATTAATATGAGTATTAGAGTTTGGACTACTGAGAGTTAACCGGTTAATGTTGGCATCCCCAAGGAGAATAGTTTCATTGGGGATGTGTTGAGAAAAGTATGAAAGAATATTTTTGAGCAGAGGAATGTTGTCTCCTGGAGGAATGTAGATGGCTGATACTGTGATAGTGGTGTGGTCATTTATTTTAAGGTTAGCTGTAAGTAGTTTGGCAGGATAAAAGGATGGGATAGGTTTTGTAATACTTGTAATGGTGAGGTGGTTGGAGTAGAGGATGGCTACATCAGCCCCTTTTTTGTTTTGGCAATCTATGCAGAGTATATTATAACCAGGGGGGAGAATGTCTTTATCAGAGGTTTGGGGTTTTAGCCAAGTCTCTGTTAGGGTGATGACATCAGGGGTGTGGAAGGCTATCTAGGCATGGATTTCACTAACTTTGTTTAGAATACTATGGGCATTCATAGAGTAAAAGAAAATATGTCTGTTTGGAGAGGATGAGTTTATTAAGTTGGGAGAGGTAGAGTTATGCATGGTGAGGTGATGGATGGGCCCAGGATTTGGATATATGTCACCTGATAGAAGCAGGGCTACATGAAGTTGGTAAAGTTTGAAATTAAATGGGTTATAAGTCAAGTACTTAGTATTGGTTTTAGATGCTAGAGAGTGAGGAGGAGGAAGTTTGATTTTAGGCAGAGGGATGTTCATGGAAAAGATAGATGAGGAGATTGTAATAGAGTACTGCAGAGATGAGAAGCAGTTAGTATGGGGACTAGTGGGATCTCTATGGACAGGTGGTAATGGAGTAGTACAAGATGTAAGAATGAGAAGGAGAAGTAATGGAGGCAAGAGGAAAATAGAGAGGGTTGCAAAAGCCATGGCCTAAGGCGAGGAAGTATGACTGGGATGGAGTGAGGAGTGGGTATGGGACTAGGAAAAGTAAGTTGTTGGACCTGTTAGAAAGTTAAAGTAAAATTTAAGTGAAACAACCTGTAGGGGGAGTAGGGGATATGTAGAAAGAAGGAGGATTTTCAGCAGACTAAACTATGAAGTGATAAGTAGGGGAGGGTGAGGTGTTTAGAATGTTTTAGCAGACAGGAAGGGATGGAGTTAGGGGAGGAAGGGATTAAGTGGTTAGGTATAAAGGAAATGATATGGGGGTGGGTGGAAATGGGAGTGGGAGGTGAGTGAAGTGAGCCCGAGGGAAATTATCTCAGCTTAAAATGGGTCACAAGGGCAACTAGTGAAGTACAATAATGAGCCTATTAACTGTTAATAACCAATTTAAACATAATTGCATTATGATCAGTTATAGGAAAAGAAATTATTTGAAAATAGTCATTTCTGGAGTATAAACTACAAGATACATATATATACATACATATATATATATATATATATATATATATATATATATATATATATATATATATATATATATATTTATACCATCAGTGCAAATTTATGTACCAAAATCAAAAGAGTAATAAGCATAAATAGAAAGCCTTCATCTTTTATTTCAATTAAATCATCTAGTTAAATATTTTGCACAATTTAAGAGCCTTATCTGAAGCAATAGTACTTCATTCCTTGTTGGCACTGGCACTGAAGACTATTTTATCTAATAAGCACTTGCCTCCTCCTCCAAAAATTAGATTACCTTTCATGCTTACTAATAAAACATTTGAATAATTCTTTACAAATTTAGCTCCAGGTTATGATATCTAATCCCGCCCCCACCTGAAACAAAAAAGACCACAGTGAAAAACTTCTCAAAAGCCGATTTCACACTTCTAAAAACTAGTGTGGTCTCCTTTAAGGCCCCTGAGCCAGTGGTAAACATTACTCAAACCGCTGAATCACTTACAAATGCCTTCTACCAGCACCTACAGGACTGCATGGATCAGGCAATCCCAAACAAAACTAAGACTCTCTGTACCAAAGGCAAGCGTCCAGTCTGGTGGACCCCAGCCATAAACAAGCTCTACAACAAAAGGAGGAAGCTACTACAAGATAGAGCAAAATCCTTGAAAGGTAAGACACCTTTGATCATTATAAGTAAAAAACTAAGAGCTCTCATAAAATCATCCAAGGCAAATTTTGAGAGAAAAATCGCCAAGGACTCTAAAGACAATCATAAGGCCTTCTTTAGCTATGTTAGAAACCTAGGAGGAAACTCCCAGATATGCTCAGAATTAGTTCAAAATGATGTGAAAATTACTGAACCTACACACATTGCTAACATACTGGCTGACAGGTTCAGTGCAAACTTCTCCACCCCTCCCCAAAAGGAGAGATATCTATTCCAGAGGATTGTAGCCCCCAAACATCTCCAACGCCCAGGTGAGAACTGCCCTCACTAAGGCAAAAACACAGCATCCATGGGACCGGATGGTGTCCCTGTGTGCTTCATGAACTCAACGAGGAATTAAACCCACAGTTAGGACAGCTGTTTAATCTTAGCCTCACCTCAGGATACGCCCAAGGAGTGGCGCACGCACTGTGGTCCCACTTCATAAGGGCGGTGCCTCCACAGACCCTGGAAATTACCGCCCCATTAGCTTGACAAGCCTTATCTGCAAAGCCATGGAGAGGATCATAATGGAACTCATAAATAAAGACATAGGGAACTTGCAGACTTTGGATCCAACCCAGTTTGGCTTTGTCAAAGGCAGATCCTGCCTCTTAAACTTGGTTGACTTTTTCGAGACAGTCACCAAGGCCATTGATGAGGGAAAGGCAGTCCATACAGCCTACCTCGACCTGGCAAAGGCCTTGACACAATACCCCACTCAGGTATCATCGAAAAACTCATCAGCTTGAATGTAAACCCATACATCACAAGATGGGTTGCAAACTGGCTAAGCGACAGAACCCACAGGGTCAGAGTTGCTGGAGCCATGTCAGACTCAAAGCCTGTCACAAGTGGTGTCCCACAGGGCTCAGTCCTGGGTCCACTCTTGTTCGGCATCTACTTTTCTGAAGTACAAGCAAACACAGGAGGGTTATGGCTGACAAAGTTTGCAGATGACTGCAAACTGGCGCCATAGTCGAAAACACATCTGACACAGATATCCTCCAGAAGGGCCTCACAGAAACGGATAACTGGTGCCAGAGCCATGGCCTGAAGTTAAACGCCAAAAATGCATAGTCATACCCTTCGGGAAAAACAAGGTTACCCCTAGCTACCATATAGGTGACAATCCACTGAGCACAGAAAAAGTCATCAGGGTTCTGGGGACCCAAGTTGACAGTAGTCTTCGTTTGACACTCATGTTGCTAAAGTAGTTAGGAAAACCTTCTATATCGCCCACCTGATCATGAAGGGATTCACATCTAGATCAAGGGAGGTCATCGTCCCCTGTACTCATCACTCATTAGACCTATGATTGAGTACAATGCCCGTCGAATGTATCTGACCAGACACCTGATGCAGCTTGAAAGGCCCCAAAAGTTCCTCACCAAAAGGATAAAGGGTCTCAAAAATATATCTTATGCTGCCCGACTGAAAGAACTCCAGCTTTATTCAGTCTCATACCGCTTGCTCAGAGGTGACCTGTGCCTGACATATAAGGCCATGTCAAACCCAGATTTGATGAATATGCTTCACCTCAAAAATCTAGATCCTCAGAACCACAAGGGCGGGAGACTTAAACCTTGACACGGTTATAAATAGAACGTGCTGGAGGGACAGATTCATCACCCAGAGACTCCCTATGCTGTGGAACAAAATCCCGGTACATGTGAGGCAGAGCACCTCGCTGGCCTTGTTCAAGAGGAATCTTGACCAATGGATGGGAGATCGCAGATATACCCCAGGGATTACTTCAGTGTCACTGCTTGACAGAGGCACAGAAAAATGATAGGCATAGTTTTTATTCAAACTAAAGGGGTGGCGAAAGCCACATAACTATGGGCTAGGCTTATAAATGCCCTTGGGCAGATAGCCTAGTATGAACCTATGAACCTATGAACCTATAATAAATGTAGTGCATTTTGTATCTTAGTAATGACCACCTAAACTTACTATTGTTATCATTTTACTGGGACATAATTCTTGGCATTAATGAATTATTCTTCTGTAGTGTGTAAGTCCAACAGAGGCCATGCCTCTGCTTTTGGTTATGAATTTTATCTATATATATATATATATATATATATATATATATATATATATATATATATAAATGTGTGTGTGTGTGTGGGCGGGCTAAAATAGTCTGTTTTTTAATATATGCTCTATTAGCATCTCACTCTTATAAGTGTGTTTTGGAGAAAGACAGCCTCAATTTTTATGTTTATGATAGTGTAGCAATTTTGGTAACTGTTTAGACCATTCATATTTATAGAAATAAAATTAAGTGATGTCACAGTTGGGTGACATATAGTGAATTATTAAACTGAAAGATCTCTATTTATAATGAAGCTTCTTAGGAACAGAAGATTCATGAGTTCATTCAGTGAGGTATCACTTCTAATGCATCTATTAATAGGTTCATATGTGATCACCAAGCTAAATGCCTTGAAGAGTCATTTTAAGCCTAACCAATTGATCAAGGGCAGAATCAAACTCTGCACCTTGTACTATGAGGTAAAGATCTCAACCATTATTCCAAACCCACCCAACAATACTAAATATTAAAAAATACACAGAAATCTATGTGCGAGCTATATCTGTCCTAGACATAGCTTCAATAGGTTCCAAGTTTGAATGGTTATATTCTAATTAAGCTAACAAGGCTCAAATCAACCATATCATTTTGTGTTTCTTTGGTAATGCAGTGATGGAAGTGCTTTATGAACAGGTTGACTTAAGCAAGCTAAGGCTCTCTTTCTTTTGTTGCAACAAGACAAACTTCCATTGACTGTATTACATTCCTTTCTTGCTGAGAATTGTTGACTAAATACTAAGCATTACTGGACGAATTCATGTCTGGAGTGCATTTCCTGGATGCTGTAAGAATCAATCTTGTTATAGAACATATTAGAGGATATGAGCATAGCATAATTTCAAACCTTGCTCACAATATAATATGGAGACAAAAATCAAAACCATATAAGAAATCAATATAAAATTAAACCAACAATAATATATAACAAGTAGAATCCCATCCCACATATTGTAGACATATAAATAAACAATTTGCTTAGAAAACATAATGCCATCTGTCAAAAACATGAAGAAAGATAAAATAATTGAGATAGAAACTATAAAGTGAGTTGGGAAAGTCAAGGAATAAAAATGTAGTAGACAGGATAATTTAAAGGGCACATCCATCTTCCAACATAGTCATTTCAGACATATTTTTATCTCTATAATAGATTCCTAATTTCATTGATTTGATTGTCCAACTTATGACATGATGGCCTTCTAGAAGCTCCTGTATCTTTCATCAGTGAAGTGTTGTTGGTATCCAAGTAACTATAAAATTAAGGATAGTATCAAATACAAAACATTTATTTAAATCTTCTTTTCAAGTCCATGACTTTTCAGCTGTAAGTCACAGATAAATGAGCAGAGCTGTTATTACAAATACCTAATTAAGATGGTATGGGGGCTTGACATATGTACAAAAAACCTTTCTAGAACTTCACTTTGTATACCTAACAAAAACTGGCAACTTAATTGTACTGTCTGGAACAATATTTAAATATGTCACAACTTTTTTAGCTGCTTCCATTTTGCAAAAAATCAGAGTCTTGTGTCTTTCAGCTTTTCCCGGTTAGGGGTCGCCACAGCGGAAGTCCTGTCCGCTAATGATTGGCAGTTGATTTTTACATGCTGAGTTGCCAGCCCTGACGCACAACCTTCAACGAAAGTATGCCAATTCACGCATGTCTCCACGCAGACCACGCTCTAGCTGAGAATTCATTGAAAAAAATATTGACATGGTTTCCAGAAAAAAATATTAATAAAATGTTTTCACAACACTGTCAATACAACTAAATTTATGAATGAACCACCTCATTTATTGTGTCTAGTATGTGTCTTACTAAGAGGACACAAATTGCATGATGAGATCAAGAAGAACAGACTGAAAACAATCATACCAGTATGGCAGCATGCATTACGAGCACTCTGGCCTGTAACAATAAATACTAAACACTCAGAATAATACTTACATTGTGGCAGTGCATAGAAGATTATCTGGGTGGAGTTTTCATTTAAGAATGATGACAAGTTCAGAAAATTGTAAGTTTGGACCTCTTTATCAAAAGCTTAAAATCCATCAGTTGGAAGATATTACTAACACTACATATGGATGAAGCCATTTCTTTTTTCAGTTCTACATTCCTAAATATCCCAAATGAAGATGCCCAAATTAGAATCAAAATAGTAAAAGTTAATCCTGTACCTTGGCTGTCCAGACAATCCAAACAAATGCAAGAGAGGGATAAAGCAAGGAAGACATGGAAAAATACTGCTATTGATGTCAACCTTCAGGCATTCAGATATCTTAGCAACATGGACAAACAAAAGATTAAATTATAAAAGGAAACGTATTACATAAACTTCCAAAATTCATCTCAAAATAAGATTAAAGTTGTCTGGTCCTCCATTAACAAGCTCCTAAACCCTGGTCATGTACCCCAACCATCCCCTTCACTAAACTCACAAAACTTGCCTCACAGTTTAATACTCACTTTATACAATCGGTTACTTCCCTCTTAAATAATCATACTCTACATTCTAGTTCTTTATCTACAACCCTGATAAATCACCACAAAACCTTTTCCTTCCAAACAATTCCCACCTCAGTAAAAAAAAAATCTCAAAATGAAATCTGTTACTGTGACCCTTGACAATCTCCCAACACAACACATCAAAATCTCAGCTGATGCCCTAGCTTACCTTGTTTCCAGTCTTATACCATGGTCTATAACTGAAAAATACTTCCTAACCTTTGGAAAAAAAATCATACATACTACCATTGCATAAAATGGGCTCCTTAAAAGAGTTAACCAACTGCAGAACAATAGCAATTCTCTCACCTTAATCTGAAATATTACAAAAATGCATCCATTCTCAGTTAATGAGGTTCAACAATGAAATTAACCTCCTATCTCCCAAACAGCATAATTTTCCACCATATACAAGAGAACAACATCAACTATACATCAAAATAGAAATAAGGCAGACCTCACTGGCTATCTCCTTTGATTTATCAAAAGCCTTCAATACAATTTGTGTCTTAAAACTACTCCAGAAATGAAATTATTCTCCATGGAGCTTGACAACAGCTCACTTTCCTGATTTGAAAGCTATTTGTTCAGTAAGTATCAGGACAGCTATGGTGATGCAGCAGTTAGTGTTGTCTCCTCACAGCAAGAGGTTCTTTGGTTTGATTCTCAGACAGAGCACCTTCTGTGCGGAGTCTGCATGCCCTCCCTGTGGTTGAGTGAATTTTAAAGACATGCAGCTAGGTGCATGTGTGTGTGTGTGTGTGTGTGTGTGTGTGTGTGTGTGTGTGTGTGTGTGTGTGTGTGTGTGTGTGTGTGTGTGTGTGTGTGTGTGTGTGTGTGTGTGTGTGTGTGTGTATGTGTGTATGTGTGTGTGTGGGTGTGTGTGCCTTCAGAGAAGGTTGGGTGCTGGTCTGGCAACTCGATACAATAAAAACCCCACTGCCAATCTATCTGCGGATCAGTGATCCTCTGTGGTGACCCCTAACTGGGAGAAGCCAAAAGACATTGCTTTTGTTCAGTAAGTATCAGGCAGTTAAATGGATAAATAGCATCTCTTCTTTTCTCCCTGCAACAGAAGGAGTTCCCTAAGGCTCATTTCTTGGTTCCCTTCTTTTCAACGTTTTCATTAATAACCTTCACACAAACATGCTGTCACTGTATAATATGCTGATGACTGTACCCTGATTTCTTAGGTTTGTTCTAGCTTAGCTTAGTAGTCAAAAGCTACTTTTAAATTCTAGGAAGTCTAAATTAATTCATTTTCCCTCACAACTAGATGAGCAGAAAAAAAAACACTTTAAAATAACCTATTCTAGCAATACAGCAGATGAATTAGTAACCCATCCAAAGCTTCTCAGGATCACAGTTACTGACAGCTGATTGATGACCATCAAACAAATAAAGCTGTAAATAAAGCATCATAAACTAGATGTCCTGTGCAGGATTAATCCTTAGCTGACTGACTCTGCTAGAAAACACATTACTACAACCTACCTTCTCCGTACTCTTCTGTATGCAGCTCAAGTATTAGTCAATTGTTAAGCCACCCACCTAAATCTCGTTAAGCAGTGCTATAACAAAATAGCAAAATTTAGAGACAATATGCCTTACAAATCCCAGGACTGCATTGTTACTAGCCAGAACTAAAATATTCATTATCCCTCTCTTATCTATCCAGAAGTGTCTCTATAAATCTGAAGGATGCTCTAGCCTAAGTAACATCCTCCAGCCTTACTCCCTAGTCAGATCTCTTCATTCTGATAGCAAATTATTATTTTCTGTAACTAAATCTAACAACAGAACTGGCCATTCCCAGTACTCTCCCTCTGTTGCCAAACTACTGAACTCCATCCCTCTTTCCGTGAATTGATAAATTAATATAAAACCCTTCAAAATACAACTCAGGCATTACTTTATGAATCGTTGGCTGTGCTCATGCTCTATTCCTGGCTACCCAACCCTACTGTAGTCCAATATTTTGCAGCTTATCTGTTTTGAACTGTACTCTTTGCAAATGATGCTCGCTGTATTATCTTATCTTTGCCCTCTACTTTAACTGTGTTAGCCACTGCAACCTGCACACATACCTATGCTTCATGCCACTCTAAAACTTTTGGACAAGTTTCTTCCATAGGTAATGACTGTCTAGCAAGCCTATGGATTTTTTTTTTCTAAAATGGAGTGTCTGCTTAACTGTATGCACATCAATACAATTGCATTTCAAACTGGTCTTTTTTCCTTTCATCTATAGATTGAACTGTATTCACATCTATAAATTGCACTTTAATTGCATTTCTTATTTGTTATTATGGAGCTTTTCTCCCTGGGCCTCTGCTGAATAGGGGTCTTTTTATGGCCCAGTCAGAATATTCCAGAAAACAAAATTAATTAATCCAATCAATAAATAAACCCACCCGTCAGACATACTTATCATGTTTTTATACCTCTGCAGCACAGTCTATTTAGTGCTTCTTAGCAGTTGAAGCTCCAGTCATTAAAGTCAGATTCAGATATGTACATTTCCTTAATGCTGACTTCCTATTTGGAGTCTTCTTGAAAGAAGGCTGCTTTTTGGCTTTGCAAGTAAAATAAGAATTTCTTTTGGACAACAACATTACCACATTCCAGATAAGAGGCAGCTCTCCATGTCCCCTACTAAATATAATCAGCTCTGAGATCATTGCAACCTGGTTGCAGGTGTAAATTTACTCACTGCAGTGACTTCAGGATACTAAGAAAGTTATCCACACATACTCAGATATATGTACACCACATGTATATACACAAACACACATACGCACATAAATACCGGCACACAAACACACACACACACACACACACACACACACACACACACACACACACACACACACACACACACACACACACACACACACACACACACACACACTCACACACTCACACACACACACACACACACAATGAAAAACAACCCCTGGGATTCATGAAGCTTGCACCAGGTGCAGGCATAGAGTTGGTGTTCAAACACCAAATATGACCCGTGAGCGATCCAGGTATGAGCTGTTTGCACGTGCACTACCTGCATACGCTACGCCAGCACAGATTCCGGCCCCTGTATGCTAATTGCCCCATTTGCAGCAGTGTAGCATGCAAATGAAGTTATTTAGTGATCCAGGAAGCGGTGCAGGCGTAGTGTAAGCATGCAGAAATGTAAACCTTAAAATGGTTTACATTTTTGCAAACATAAAATCAGAGCCATGACAGCTGGCCAAACACACGTATTAGATTGTTAATATATGCCAATGGCTAAATATATAGCCATTGGCATAAAAAAATGTACAAAATATAAAAATAACATTTAATTTTTTTTTCCGCACTATCACGAAGTTTAAGTGTAGGGCAGCGGCGTGCAAATGGGATCGCAAGGAAAATAGAAAAATATAGAATAAAACTGTAATGCAACACATATCATGATTTCCTCATAATAGTCAATGGCAGGCATGTTACACCACACCATGGTGCAAGGGTTGCTAAGGGGCTGTGTCAGTGTTATGCGTGATATCTAGGAATTAGTAGGCAATTCCATGCAAATGAGATGAGTTATAGTGCATCACAGATTCTCCACTGGTGTAAGGATGCACCTCACAGTGTAGCATTGTAACACAGAGGTGTGCCCATGAGATAAAGATAACATCAAGAGAGGGGCGTGTCACCTTTGCTGTAAGCACATTGGAACATTGCTAATCCAGTTTGCGCATAGCTAAGCAAAGCTGCAGGAAAGGGGTATGTTGAACTGGGTTTAGCTTTGCTTAGCTGACAGCACACAAGGTAATTGAGTATGCATGTGAACAAAAATTAAAACTCTCTTAAACTTGGTAAATGGGTTTGCGCAGCATGCACTGGAGCTGAAACAGGAAGGATACATAAAAAAAATAAGGAAATGCTGCAGCAGGGAAATTAGAGTACAAATGACTAATTAACACCTAGGAACCTACAGTGGGCCATTGACAACGGCTAACAAGGCTGCAAGCAGCTACCTGCAGAACAGGAAAGGGGAGAGGCTGTACTGCAAAGAAAACAGTAAAGTGTCACAGTAGAATAAAGCAGAATTGCATTATATTTATTTATTTATTTATTCATTTACATTTCTTGACCAGAAGTGTCCGACTAGACGTAGGTCCATTTTCAGCAGGGGCCTGGGGAGAAAAGCTCCACAGTTAAAATAACCAGACAGTAGTTACATTGGATTACATAGCAATTAAAAATTTGATTAACATAGCAATTAATTGCAAACATATTTACAGATGAAGAACACAGTACATCAGTAGACAACTAGAATCTTTATCTGCGAAGTACATAACAGACATTAACAAATGTTACAATAAGAAGTTCCTGCTGTATAATAAGTACTAGGCTTATGAGCATCTGAGCTTGCTATAATCAAGGTAGTCAGTGGGGTGGAAAGAAAGGTAGTGGTTGGATGGGGTGGGTGATATTAGAGTGGGAGTTGCAAGGGCATAGCCAGCATGTTTTTAGGTGCGCTTTTAGTAAAGTTTTGAAGTGGGTGCATGATGGTACAGAGGTAATTGTGGGTGGGAGGGAGTTCCATAATTTGGCTATTGTGCAAGAGAATAGTGCTTCACCAGCAGAGTTATTGGCTTTAGTGATTTGCAAACGATTTTTGTTGCTGGATCTTAGTGGTCTGGTGGTGCGATAGGGTTGGAGTAGATTCTGGTGGGATGGAACATTTAGTGGACGGTTTACTAGTTTGTGGGCGAATGAGAGTTGATACCATTGAAGGAGGTGAGGGAGTTCAAGCCAGCCCAGTTCAGCAAGTGAGAGACAGTGGTGACTATGGTAGGATATCCCTGTGGCGAATTTGGCGAATTTGTTGTTGCAGGTCTCTAGCTTGTAAAGATCGCATTGCTACAAAACACATTTTGCAACACATGACTGGGTAGGGAAAGTACAAAACAGGAAAGTTGGCACGTGGATACATGCCTGAAAATGGGAGGGGATCGAGGTTTAAAAGTGAATTAAAGGGCAACAGATTAATCAAGGCAGGCAAGCATAACTCCACACTACAGGCCCCACACTTGCAGTACTCACTGTAAAACCCACAATTAAGATACTCTTCAGCTGTAATTGCTTATACACAGCCAATGACATCGGCAGCATCCATAGCACGATAGTATAAAGTGTGAAAGCACCTCACACACACTTGCGCATTCCCAAACACTCTGCACCATTGGTTTATACATACGGGGAACTTTTAATATGTACATGTTAGGGGCTGCCATAGCGTTGATCCACCAGCATGTGTTGGAGACTGGAGGATGATGCTGACAACCACCTCAGGCACCAGAGGAGGAGAAGAGTGTTCAGACCCAGAGAAACCTACCAGGGGTACATGATCTGGAGATAGTAGAGCATCACAGACTGGACAGGGACACCCTACAGCAACTTGTGGAGCTGTGCTGGCCACACCTCAGAGCCAGAATAAACAGAGGGGAACCCATCCCAGTAGATACGTAGGTATGTGTAAGCCTGAGAATACTAGCCACAGGTACCTTTCAAAGGCTAACTGAAGATTTCATGGGGATCTCACATGCATCAGCATCCAGGGTACTTCACCAGTTCCTGGATGCTGTGTTACCACATGCCAATGAGCACATATACTTCCCCCGAATGCAGGAGGAGTTGGCCAGCAATATGCATCTCTTCCACAGTGTGACAGAATACCCAGAGGTACTGGGTGCAATAGACTGCACGCACATACACATCAAGTCACCACCCAGTGAGCAGGGTAGGCACTACATAAACCACAAGGGATACCCCTCTATCAACTGCCAGGTTGTGTGCAATGCCCAGGGCATTATCATGGATGTGTGTGCTGACAGCCCTGGAAGCTATCATGACTCCCACATCTGGCATGCCTCACAGCTGTATAAGGTATTTGCCAGGGGGGACATCCCATATGGCCACCTGGTGGGGGATGCTGGCTATGCACTGAAACTGTGAATGATGACTCCCATTAGAAATGCACACACACCCATGCAAGAATGCCATAATGAGGCACACACACAAACCAGAATCATCATAGAGCATATGTTTGGGATGCTTAAATCACAGTTCCATTGCTTGGACATATCTGGTGAAGCCTTGCAGTACTCTCCAGGCACGTGTGCCCACATCTTCATAGTATGTGCCATGCTACACAATATGATCCTGCGGAAACAGTGGCTGCAGGGACAGAATGGTGAAGGCCCTCACAGCCCAACACCATTGCCAAGGGCCCTGCAGGCACAGAGGTACTCAGATCATGAACACCCTGAGCCAGCCCCAGTAGGCAGATGGAGGTGTGCCCAGTATGCCCATGCCTTGGCAAGGAGGGAACGTATAGCACACACACTGACAGTGTAGGCACCAAGGGACTGACACCTTTCTCCACCTGCACACACAGTAAAAATGGATGACACACACACACAAGACTACTTGTAAATTGTCATGTATAGATAGTCTACTGTGTGCATCCAACATAGGCAGCCCTCAATTATTGCACACACAACTACTATTGGCACAAGGTAAGTCAACACCTGAACAGTAAATTAAGCTATCAGCATGTGCTGATACTGTATGTATAGGTTCATAGGTTCATAGGTAGGTACTCGGCTAACTGCACAAGGGCATTCATAAGCCCAGCCAAAATGTGTCAGCTTTTGCCACCTCATTGATTAATTAACTGTCCCTCTGCAGAGCAGAGCCAATGGTGGGATCCCTGGGGTGTATCTACTGTTCCCCATCCACTCTTCAAGGTTTCTCTTGCAGAGTGTTAATGAGGGGCTCTGTATAATGTAATTAGGGATGTTGTTCTAAAGCATGGGGAGCTTCTGTGACAGGAATCTGTCCCTCCAGCATGTTCTAGTTATTGTTGTGGCAAGGTTTAGCTCACTACAGCATGTGGCTCACTGTGACATGGATTCCCATAGGTGGAGCATATCCATTAAGCCTGAGTTGGACATGGCTTTGTAGGCCAGCAGAGATCATCTCTGAGCAAAAGAGTTGCCACTGAGTAAAGCAGGAGTTTATTCAGTCTGGCTGCATAGGACATATGTTTGAGGCCAGTAATCCTCTTGGCGAGGTACGTTCATGGTCCTTACAGCTGTCAGAAGTGTCTTCTAAGGTACATCCCAAATGGGTTATTATACTCTATGATGGGATTGATGAGTGATGAGTAAAGGCACACTATAATCTCAGCATGTCTAGATGCAAACCCTTTAGTAATCAGATGGCCTACATAGAAGGATATCCTAACTACTTTGGAGATATGATTGTCAAAGGAGAGAACACTATCTACCTTAGTCCCCAGATCCCCTATTACCTTGTCTGTATTAAGATTGCTGCCACTTATGTGTTAATATGTGGGTGTTTAGTTTTTCCCAAATGGAATGACCATGCAGTTTGTGGCACTTAGCTTGAGGCCATGACTTTGACACCCTGTGTCGGTTTCTGTGTGGCCCTTTGAAGGATGTCTGTGTCAGATGGACTGTAAATTATGGCTCCCAGTTTGCAGTCATTGCCAAACATGGTCTGCCGTAGTCCACCTATGTTTGCCTGTACCTCTGAGAAGTATATGCCAAACAGTAGGGGTCCCAGGACTGAGTCCTGTGGGACACCAGTTGTGACTGGTTAAGAGTTGGACCTGGAGGCTGCTAGTCTTACCATATGGGTTCTGTGTGTAAGCCTGTTGGCAACCCATCCTGTGATGTATGGGTTTATGTACAGGCTGGTGAGTTTATCAATAATACCTGAGTGGGGAATGGTGTCAAAAGCCTTGGTGAGGTCCAGGTAGTATGTGTGAACCACCTCTCCCCTCATCTAATGCCATGGTGACTGTCTGTAAGATGTCAAACAGGTTCAGTAGGCATGATCTGCACTCAACCAAGCTGACCTGGGTTGGGTCAAGTGTTTGGAGGTTACCAATGTCTTTGTTAATGATTGTTATGAGGGTGCGCTCCATAGCTTTGACACCAGGCTAGTCAGGCTTATGGGGTGGTAGTTACCATGGTCAGTTGAGTTTCCACCTTGGTGGAGTGGAACAACCATTGCTGTGCACCATTGTATGGGCATGCAGCCTGTGTAGAGGCTGAGGTTGAAAAGCTTAATTAGGTGGGGGGTTAGTTCATGTTGTAGTGTTTGCAAGACGCAGTCTGGGACACCATCTCCCTCCATTGATGGTGTGTTTTGCCATCTGAGAGGGCTATTTCCACCTGTGTTTCTCTGATGTCTGGGATACTGTACTTTTTGGGTATTGTAGTGGGCTCTTTAGGGGGTGAAGTTTGCACTGAATGTATCTGCAAGGATGTTGGCAATATCAGTAGGTTCAGTATATTTTGTGCTATATTGCACCGGCACAGTGCAAATCTGTGAATTACCACTTAGATCTTTGACATAGCCAAAGGAGGCTTTGTGGTTATCTTTCAAATCCTTGCCTATTTTCCTGTTGAAGTTAGCCTTGAATGATTTCATGAGGGACCTAAGTTTCTTACTTATACTGGTCACAGATGTCTGTCCTTTTTGGGATTTGCTGTTTTTCTGGACTACTGTCCTACTTCTGTTGTATAGCCTGTTTATTGCAGGGGTCCACCAGACTGGTGTCCTTGTCTTGTAGGAGTGAGTCTTGGTTTACCAGTGAGGGCATGATCCATACATCCTTGTAGGTGCTTGTAGAGTGCATTTGTAAATCTTTCTGTATCTTGAGCAGTGTTTTCCCTTAGCGTGGGGGCTGTGAAACCTCCCACCTCTGTCTTTAGTAGTGTGAAGTTTGCTATAGGGAAGGTTTTCACTGTAGTTTCCTTGGGTGGGGGAGATGGTTGGGTGTGGAAATCATCAGTGAATAGTTCATGGTCAGATCTAACCAGTGACTGGTTTACCTCTGCTGTGGTGCACCTGTCACCCATGTTGGTGATTACCACTTCTAGTATGTTTCCACCTCTGGTTAGGGAGTTTACCATCTGATACAGGGCATTTGAGGTGATAAATTCCAGGAACAGCTGGGCCTAGAAGTGAGCACTCAAGTAAGTTTCCCAGTAAATGGTAGGGTATTTGAAATCGACCAATACCAGGGTGTTTAGTAGGACTGTCATGTTTTCCACTGTCTCCAGGTAGGTGGAGTGGTGGTCCTGGGTCATGGAGGGTGATCTGTAGCAGGCCACAGTTTGCATTGCAGTTGTGGCTGATGTAAGCTGCACATGGATGATCTCAGAGGTATCATGCTACCCCACTAACCTGGAGGTGTAGGTATCCCTGATGAATATGGATACACCCTCTCTATGTCTGCATCAGTCCATGTTCTGTGGCTGAAATATGTGGTATGGGTTGTAATCTGGTAGTGCTGGTGTGCTCTCAGGAGCCTTAAAACAGGTTTCAGTTACTGCACAGATGTTAACGTTGTCCATACTGAGGAGTGCTGTGAGCACGTGCATTTTGTGATTACAACTCCTGGTGTTGCGTAGAATAACCCTCATTGATTTTTCTATTGTGCTGTTTACGGAGGTGGGATTCACCTTTGAGCCTTGCCTAAATAAGGCACCATGGGAGCACCAAGAGCCTTGGCCAGTATTCGAAAGCCTAAGGCTGACACATGCAAGCCGGTATGGTATCGTTGCATGCATGTTTCCCATCTGTGCTTGTTTCATCTTTCCTGTAAGTAACCTACTGGTAAGCAATAGAAAGCCTTAAACTGATACAAGTCTTCTAGCTTCCAAGATAGGCTTTTGGAGTGATTAAGTAACTGTGTTCTGTATTTTCTTGCTGTACTTAACTGTTTTCTGACTACATGGTGATTTCTCACTGTATATTGTGATCTGAAAGCTCTGTTTATTCACATATTATTTCTGTGATGGCCCGCACTTTAGAGGTTTACAGATAGGTAGTAGGCTATCTGCCCAAGGGCATTTAGAAGCATAGCTACAGTGTGTTGGCTTTCTCTGCACCATTGATGAAGTAACTGAGCCTCTGTCAAGCATAGCCAATGAAGTGATTCCAGGCAGAGTTGCCGGAAGCTGTTGAAGTCTGGGGTGGTAGAGGGTGATAGGGGCACTTAGTGGTCTAAAAAGGGTATGTTAACATAAAAAATCAACACTATTCAATTTCCCCAACAGGTCTTGCAGCTATAAAACTGGAGGGGCTCCCCCTCCCAATGGCTGTATGGTTCTGGGACACATGATCCCAGGGGTTCATATTCTGTTACCCATTCACACATCAAGGTTTCAATTGAAGTGTAATAACCAACACTGCTGTTAAATAGAACAATGACCAAAAAAACCAAACGTTGAGAGCAAAAACCTTTATCAAAAACAAAGCTTTCAGGCCAAAACCCTTTTTCAATGCTTAACAAAAGGTACAATAAAATCACATGTTTAAATACAAGCCCAGGACATCACATGACCTGCAGCCAAGGTCATATGACATGAAATAATACAAACTTACAATAAACAGTTAAAAAAGACATATTAATAAAACTACATAAAAAAGTGCTTAATCAATAAAATATCATATTATTCAACATATTCAAAGTATATACTTGCTAATAAATGTTATATTTTAACCTTGTGTGCTGTATTTTAGTCAAGACAAGCTTTAATGAAACACTTGCATTCAATCCTGGTGCTGCATCTGCTGCTAGTCTTACAATCCAATCATATTCTCTATTGTCTAACAAATTGCATAAGTCCCCCCCCCTTTTTGACACACTAACAGTGTCTATAACCCTAAACTTAAAAGTGTGAGATATACCATAACTTTTTACATGCTTAGATAAAGCATTCGTGTCACTCCCATTCCTTATGTTGGATTTATGTTCTATAATCCTGTCTTTAAGTTTTCTAGTAGTTTTTCCAACATAAAAGGAGGGACAGGTGTCACATGTTGCCAAATAAACAATATTACTTGTTACACAAGTGGCAAAACAGTTAAAGGTATACACTCTTTTTGAAACAGGGTGAACAAATGTATTTACAGGACTTAATGGATCACACTGTTGTAAAATGTCTACACAGCAACTACAATTATAACAGGAGAAAGTACCCTTCCTTGATACACCAATAGATGTAGAATTTACACTACCAAAGTCCTTATACGCTAACATACTTTTTATTGTCTTCATGTTTCTATAAGAAAAACACACTCTATCCCCCACAACCATCCTGATATCATCCTGTGTAAGAAGGACCTTCCAGTATTTTCTAACTATATCTCTCACCGTGGCAGTCATAGTGCTATAAGAAGTTATGTATCTCAGACAAACCCTGTCCACCGGCTCACTCAATCTTTCACACAGTGTATTAGACATCTGTAGAAATGTAGGTTTGAAAAGGGTATGTCTATTAGATATAATATATACTTTTAAGTTTAGGGTTATAGACACTGTTAGTGTGTCAAAAAGGGGGGGGGACTTATGTAATTTGTTAGACAATAGAGAATATGATTGGATTGTAAGACTAGCAGCAGATGCGGCACCAGGATTGAATGCAAGTGTTTCATTAAAGCCTGTCTTGACTAAAATACAGCACACAAGGTTAAAATAATAACATTTATTAGCAAGTATATACTTTGAATATGTTGAATAATATGATATTTTATTGATTAAGCACTTTTTTATGTAGTTTTATTAACAATATGTCTTTTTTATCTGTTTATTGTAAGTTTGTATTATTTCATGTCATATGACCTTGGCTGCGGGTCATGTGATGTCCTGGGCTTGTATTTAAACATGTGATTTTATTGTACCTTTTGTTAAGCATTGAAAAAGGGTTTTGGCCTGAAAGCTTTGTTTTTGATAAAGGTTTTTGCTCTCAACGTTTGGTTTTTTTGTTCAATTGAAGTGTGTCAGTGAGGGGCTATGCCTAATGTAGTTAGGAGTTTAATTAATAGGCTCTCATTTCATTTGTTATGTTTTTACTTCAAGAGTGAGTGAAGCTCAGTGGATTTGGGCACTTCTGCCCTTTGCTTAGTCTAGCTTACGCATAGAAATAATCTAAATAGGAAATAGGCAGAAGCAGCATTAATGTCAATAGTGTAATGGTTACAGCATTTGCATAGTATCTGTGCATTCGTGGTTCAAATCCCAATAAAGTCAGAGATGTTTCTCATGTTAAAAAGTATACCTTAACCACAGCTTGCATATTTAGGTAGTAATCTTCAGTATAATAAACATTTGAAACACCCATATAAACCAATGTGTGCTGGAAAGTAAAGTCAACAGAGAGTGTAATGTTATGTAAGCCCATAGTGAGGTGTTACTTCACTGAAATATATATATCCTGAGTAGTTAGCAGATGTGGCCGTGTTTGCGCACACAGGTTATTCGTTTTTAAATTTTGTTTAACTGTGTTTAACTGCTGCTTTAATGTCACAAAAACACTTTTAAACATGCTTACAACTGCTTAAATTAGTCTTATTCTGGAGTAGAAAACATTTTTAAAGCATCACAGGTCTTGAACCCTGGACCATGCACACCATAGTCATGGGACTTACCACTAAGTCATCTGAGTTGCATACATGTTTCATGGTTTTTACACTATATCTTTTACTATAGGCATTCCACAGTACTGACCACAAATGGGAATACACTAATAACTGTACACAACTTATAAAACAAGAAAAACTTTTCACCAAAAATGAAAATAGCAGCCCAGACTGGATTTTAAATGTCTTTACTTCAATTCCGGTACCTCGGCCTTCGCCTTCTAATGGAATAACTTACAATGTGAAAAAAACAGTTTATATACATCACACATCATGAAAATAATTAACAACAATTAAACAATTAACCATTTTTTTCATCTATTCAAAAATTTAAAGTCATATCAAACTCCACTTTAACATTACATTCACAGTTTATAACAATTAATAACCAATACCTTGATACACATCATTAACAAACTGCCCATCTTACTACATTTCTAAATTCATTCCTTTTGGATACAAAGTATTGAAATTAATAATAAAATTTGATTCCATATTTAATAATCTTTTTTGAAAACCATGATCTGCCCCCCCCCCACTCCATAAGGTTTAGCCAGAACACTAAATATCAAATCTGTACTTATACAACCATGCTGTTGGTGAAAATGACTGGCCACTGGACTATCAAGCCTCCCATTCCTAATGTCTCCTAGATGTTCCATTATTCTTAATTTTACCTTACATTTATTTTGTCCTATATACCATTTCCTTTCCTCACAATTACATCCTAAAATGTAGATAACCCCAAAAGAATTACAATCAAAATGATCAATGGCATTATATAAAATGCCATTGATTCTAGTACCATCTAAATTTTTGATCTTATTACATACCTTACACCTACCACATGCATGAGCACCTGCATTGGTCGCCCTTTCTCTTTTGCCATTATATCTAAATAATTCCTTCAAATTACTAAATCTTCCATATGAAAAACTACATTATTGGGAATTATTTTTTTCAAAGTATCATCATTAGTAATAATGGGCCACATATCCAACACCACTTTTCTTAGGATAGGAGAAAAAGCCGAAAACCTATTAACAAAAATATTTTATTTTTTTCACTAAATTTGTTTCTGTCATAGTATGTCCATTCACTGCTTTTCCTACCCATAGTATCAAACTTTTTACATTGAGACCCATAATGAACCAAACACAGTTCTTTTTCCACTTTACCTCTATGTAACTTAATACTTTCCCAAGGGTATCCTCTACTCGTTAATTTTTCACAAATTAAGTCAAACTCCGCTTTAACATTCTTTTTCTCAGAAATATTCCCAGCTATTCGTTTAAATTCCCCAAATGGTAAGAGTCAATTAAATGAACACTATGCATACTAGATGCATGTAAAAAATTATTTACTGCAGTAATTTTATGATAGGGTTTATGCTGTATCTTCCCATCTGACCTCACATAAAATTCCGCATCTAGATACTGAATAGTTTTTTCACCCAAATTAAAATTGAAATCTAAACCACATGGATTTAACCTTAAACTAGAAATAAATTCATTAAATTCTGTAGGATCCCCCTTGCATAGAAACAAAAGGTCATCAATAAATCTTTTATATGCGACCACATTATTCTGATAGAAACTATTTGAATACACAAATAAGTTCTCAAAATATCCCATAAAAATAATAGCATAAGAGAGAGCAAAGCTGGCACCCATCGCAGTGCCTTCCTTTTGCAAAAAAATACTTTTTATCAAATTCAAAATAGTTATGTGTAAGGCAAAATTCTAAAAGACATATAATAAACGAGGTTCGTTTTTGGTGAAAAGTTTTTCTTGTTTCACAAATGGGAATAGTCACTTTGTGTACATATGTACAGTACATTGTAATGTACTGTAGTTTGTGAATCAACATACACAAGTCTACATATGTATAACTGTTAAAAATTAATACTAAATATATATATATATATATATATATATATATATATGCATGTCAGTGATGTTTGCACACATATATATATATATAAATATATATATATATATATATATATATATAGTTACATGTATAGCCATATATATATATATATATATATATATATATATATATATATATATATATATATATATATATATATATATATATATATATGCACACACATCTATGAACACACATTGTGACACAGAAGCAATCCAAAGGAATTGAAGTGTACACAAAACACATGCAGCTCTGGTATTATAACTATTAATATTAACTTAATTCCCCATAGAAGGGATGGTTGTTGTATATGTGGAGTTTGGGGTGGGGGAGGAATGATGGGTAATGAAATAATGCATCAAGGAGAGCCTGGGATGGATGTTCAATAAGTGAACTGGAGGTGTATACATGGAGTATGGAGACAATAAAAAGGACACAAAACAGTAAACATTCTCATCCATAATACACCCTGTCAGGTCACATTGCAACACTTAATTCCATAAACATATGAACATTACCATGTATCATACATATGTGCACCAACTGTCACATTTGTTGTCAGTAGTGAGGAATGCCCGTAGTAAAATGTATATTCTAAACACCATAGCATTTGCACATATCTCAGATGCCTTAGTGGTAAAGTCAGTCACTGTGGTCTTCATGGTCCTGGGTTCAAGGGCTGTTAATTTATTTTGAGGGCCAGAATAAGGGCTGTTGGATGCAGGTTGAGTAAGTCACTTTTAAACAGTTGTAAGCAGTTTTGCACGGGTTTGCGTGACGGAAAAGTGGTGCTTAAACACGGTTAAATGGATAAGCGCTTCACAGGTGTAACCTTTGCTTACCATCACGCAGACCACGGGCAGACTTTCTTATAACTGCTTAAACATACTTTAATCACACTTTCCCTACCAGTGCCTGCTCTGAGAGGTAAAATAATAACCACTTTCAGGATTAGAACCTACAACCATGTACACCATCCTGAGAGTAACCTACTACTAAGCTACCTGAGATTTACCTATGCTAGTTGTGTATTCAGACAGGTTAAAACACAAAAGGAAGGACTGTGTGGAAATAGGATAAACCGCCATGTACCCAATGAAAGGTGTATGCTATGTATATATATATATATATATATATATATATATATATATATATATATATATATATATATATATATATATATATATATATATATATATATAGATAGATATACATATATGTAGATATATAGATAGGTTAAAAACATCTACACATCTATGGAGGTACATATAAACGTATGCAATAATATATGTTATATTTCTATATCTCTATCTATATACAAATATATATATATATATATATATATATATATATATATATATATATATATATATATATATATATAACATGGACCATAGCAATCACACATTCTGCCACCCCCAAACAATATGAACATAACATATGAAGAGTATATGCCAATACACTATTACAAATATGTTTTATGGACATGAGCAAAATAGGGTTAGTCACCAACACAACTACAATGACTGCAAATATCCATGACAGAAATACACAGACATCTTTCATTTAACAAAACATTATTACATTACGATGTATTGCCAAAAGGATTCAAGGACTAACATTACCTGCATGCTATACAGGAAGCATTTAACAGTGCCTTAATGAATCAGCCTGCAATTACCATAGTATTAGTCCACTAAGTGATAGGTGTTCACATAGGGAAAGAACCCCCACACACATATAGAATATGTATAAAAGCAGTTCCTACATACCTGCATCTGCTATGTACACCCACCAACATCTCTACCACACACAAACTAATTACAACAATACATACTGTCATACCATAACCAATTATTCACCCACTGAACGACATCTGCTGAAACCTTGACATACCTGGATAGAGACATACTAACATGGCCCTATGTGAAATAGTTGCTGTTATACAATGGAACAGCTGCTGATGTTACAGGGTTTGTTTGAACTAATCCTGTTTCAGAGGGTTGAAAAGTAATTACACCAGGAAGTGTTGCCAATTACTCATTATCAGCACTGTATGAATCACATTTACACCAAACTTAAGATGTCTGGTGAGCACACTGCAAACCCTCTAACATTATATGCATAGCCATACAGCCTTGAGCTGATCAAGCATCCTGGCCAGACTGAAACATATGCAGAAGTATTAGGTACAGACAAACACTGCACAAGTAGCTATGTTCAGAAATATAACAGCAGTACTCACATTTAGACCAAATCTTCTAGGCATTACACACAATATATTTGTGTTTGTCTCCATACAGCTCTTGCAATAGATTTCAGACAACACTTCCAGGCAGTCTTCCTCACAAGTAAGGCAAAGGGACAACGCCAATGTGGAGTACTCAGTTATACTCCACTGTTGCCATGGTATTGGCTAATTGAGTAGCTGCACAGCTGATGTGCATGTAATTAACTACTTTGGGACACCAATTGGTGATCAGGATAGCACATGTTACTGATCTCTAACTATAAAAGGATGCCTTGTCACACATTCAAACCATCTCTATATACCTGCAGAGCAGTACAAAATACCCAACAGAAGATTGAAACACAAACCGAAAAACGTTAAAATAACAGTCAATAACACCTCCATTTACCAAGAAGGTATGTATAACATTTAGTATGTCTGTGTATGTAGTACCTGTTCTGTAATAATTACGGTGTAATCAGTGCATATAGTGGAAATAGCTATCTTGTAGTGATGTATTGTTGAGCAGTAGTAATGCTTGTAGTATTCTATGTGTGTACTGCTGTAGGTCACAAGGCAAGCTCCTCATACACCACAAGGGATGATATATATGGGCTTGGAATTCACCAATTCTTTTCCAGCCACTGTCAGTGTCAGGGTTGGTCCAACAAGTATGCACTCTAACAGGGGATAGTGTATGTTGATATATTGTAACAGTAGACATATGTATGGGTGTATTAGTGAGATAGACATGTCAAAGGTGGGCTTACTTTGCAAATATGATTTGCATTCTGGGATATTGTGCCAATAACTGTGTAATGGACAGTATTGTAGGCAGATCTGTATTCCATTTTACATAGCATTTCTGTTATGTTATGCAAACATTAGTTATGTCTATTGGCAATTACAATACTCAATAACAGGATACATATGAATTGTATTCATCTGACAGTTTATCAGCATGATAGCAAAGAAAATTGGAAGAGCTAGGTAACTATCCATGCACACAAGACATGTAATATCCATCTCTCTAGTATTGTTTTCAAGCAATAACAGTTGTGCATGTGTACATGTTATGCAAATGTGTAGTGACCTATGTTACAGGGCTGGGCCAAATGGCTATGTGCACACCTACATAAAGTGGATATGGAGAGTAGAGACACACTGGTTGAACTTTCAGGTTTGTGTAGCTTAACCTCTCATTGCCAACCTAACAGTCTCTTGCAAATACTGTATGTAAGGTTGTGCACAGCACTGTTAATGAAACAAGTTGCATATCATCTTTAACTCCAGTGTAACATCTGCAGTAGGAGTTTTAAGATGTAGGAGGCAGATGCCCATGTGTAATAGCTGCTTCATAGGTGATGGCTTACACTATCTGATTATATCCTGATCATGTTGATAGTGGCAGCAGAGTCTATTGATACTTGACTCTGTTTGGGGAGTGGGTGTCCATGCCTAACAGAGCTCATGGTTCTGGTGGATATGTGAGTATATACCCAGAAAAGGATACAAACTTGTTGACACTTGCATCATCTGCAATCAACTACCAGGATGTGATGTGCTCCTCAGATGATGATTGTTGCTAAAGGTAGCTACTGTGTTTCTGTAATAGCCAGTGTTGTCATGTCCATAACACAAATATTTACTTGTGAGCATCACTGTCTAAAACATCTTTATAAGCAATAAGCAAACAGTACTTGGTACTTGTAGTACTAAATGCTCATACAGGCATGTCCACTAGTCAGCTACTGGTGTTTACTAATATCAGCTTTGTGCATGTGGCCATCGTGGGGGAATGTAATCACTATGCCATGTACACGGCCAAACCCACCTAACACCACATCCCACACATTGTCTGGGATGCAGCTACAGAGGTAAGCTGGAAGGCAGTCCAGTCTACAGCCATGACTGGACTGGACAGTCATGAGGTGTAGGTTAACACATGCATCTCATCACCAGAAACAGCACATACCATTACCAGAACACAGTAAGGACACCCACATATACCACCAGAAATCACACACATTCACAGAGGCTTATAAGTATCTGGCCAAGCAAGAGACCTCCCAAGCTGGAATAGACAGACAACAAAATACAATAACTGTATGACATAGTTTGCCAAATTGTGCCACACCTCAGAACATGTGGCCAGAAACATGCCCAACAGTACTCATTTGTGAATGCAAACTCTAGCACTATGTTACACACCAAGCTATATGAGGGCAAACATACTGTCAGCTGCCTGCCTGCCATGATTAGCCACATACCCATACACTCAGACCACCTTTTGAACTATACACAAGGCACTGGCATATTCCATGTTGTTGTGCAGGACCTGTAATGCAGTAGTCTGGACTGCATGGAAACACACATGTAGAAACTGTCAGGTATTGTAGCCCATGCAGGTATGTCCCAAGGCCTGGGTAGCATTCTGCCATTGGCCGGAATGATACTGCAGTACAGGGACAAAAGGACTGTATTCCAAAATTGTCTAATGTACTGGTGTAATTCAAAGGGTATCCAAAATCTCTCTGCCTGAGATAACATGGTTGACATACCATGATGCTTTGCCAGACAGGGCCTGCACCTGTCACCCCTGGGAATCTGGATACTGGCTAGGGCTCATGCTTCCTCTTTAGTACCTTCACCATGAAAAGTTCAATTGAAAGTCCACTGCTGTAATAGGGACAGCCACGCAATAAACTGCGGGTCTCGCTACTCAATGATACATTTCAGAAACTCAGTATGGACTCACTTACATCAATCCTTAACATGGAGAACATATCTGTGCAGTGAATGAGATATGGTTCAATGCTCCGGAGAGCACCCCTGCATGACCATGTTATAACACATATCTCACCTCTTGGCCATTATCCTTTATTGGAACACACAGGCCGCAGGTGTGTCCATATTCCTGAAGAATATGTACACCCCCATGCTAGTTGTACTTGCATAACTTCAGATGCATTATTCTGAGCAACTACCTTTGTGCCAAAGTGGAATCCAAATTGCACCTTGTGACAGATCATCCACCATGCCTCAGAATTCCTAACTGTCATATTGTGCTGTAATGGGGAATATTAGGTTTGAGACAGAAAACCATAATAATGGCTACTCTCAACTATCCCATTATGAACTGGGAAGACTCCTCATGTACTAACACCTGTGCTCAATGCATGTTGGATTTCATTAACCCCAATGACCTGGATCACCATAGTCACACAAACAGGGCTAACAGTATGCTACACATAGTCAGTCTCCAAAGCCAATGTTATGCTTCTTAAAGAGTGAAGTGGTGACTGTCATGGCATCCATGCAGATGGACAATGCATATGCAAATGCTGAATCCTACACAAATGTACTTTAAGCACTCACATAAGTGCAGTGATTGTGCCATTGAAACAGAACCAAGATTCAACCAAACACAAACAGGAAGGCAAACTGGTGATACCCTTCCTTAAACTGTACCACAGAAGGTAGTAACTGTTGCAAGAATGAATACACATGAGTGGAGGTGATCCCTGGTCAGCCTCAGTAAGATGCAGATACACCATATAAAACCACACAAAGCTACTGTGAAACTAATCAGCCAGATATTATGAGGCCAACCACAGAGCATTCTATAGCTGTGTCATGAATCGTAATGGCAACAACAAGACCTGCCATGCTTCACAGCACTATGGCATGAGAAGTACTGTACCTACAGAAATAGCACTTGTTCATCCAGATAGGGTCTTGGATAACTGAAACCCACTCTAACCTCCCCCCAACAGGTACACATATTTATATATCCATGTACACTATAGAGCCCCTGTAATAACAACTATGCATGTACAAGCTACACTCTCTAAAGCCATACATACAGCTTGCATGGGACCTGTCAACATCCCAGGGTGTATTTTACACAAATGTCAGAACAATTTGCTCTCCAAGTACACATCATGTTCAATCATAGCTTCATGTCAGGCTGTGTACACACTGAATGGTGCACAGCAACAGTTATCACACCCCACAAAGGGGGAGACACCACTGATAATGGGAAATAGTGCACTACTACCCTGCTGAGTCTGGTCTGGAAGGCCATGAACCATGATCAACTTATTTGATGTAGTTAGTACAGATGTAGATGACAGTAAGGTTGATTCACACAGCATATCATGTCCTTGCCAGGTCTTAAGACACCATCACCCATACTGTGTTCCAGCTACACTCAGTAAACTAGGTGTATATTCCTATGTCACGGGATTGGTTGGCAACTGGACTGCTGGCAGAACCAACACTACAGAAGGTGTCTGACTGATACACGCACATCAAACCAGTGCCAGCTACAGTCATACAAGGTTCATTCCTGGTACTCCCCCTCTTTGTTATCTAAATCTATACCACACAGACTAACACAGAAGGCATCTGCATATTGAAGTTTGCACATGACTATGAACTAGGAGCAATAGTTGACTCAATGAGTGCTGCAGGGCAACATACAGAAGGGTCTTTGTGGGTCAGATGTGTGGTGTGTGACATATGGCCACAATCTCACAGCTAAGTACTGCATTGTCATCCCCTATGTTAATAAAACTGTACTAATGAACTACCACCTAGGCAGCGTCAACATAATGGAAACTGTGTGTGTATGGGATGTAGCTGGACAGTAGTCTTTCCTTTGATAGTCACTTCACCACACCAGTCAGGTAATCATAAGTGGCACCCCTAATCATGACAGGGTGCCATCCATGAATATAAAGATCATTGTTCAGCCATACTCAACACTCAAGTGACCCATAATATATCACATATTTCCTTTAAGGGTTATTGGCCATGTTCAGATGGCCTACACCGGCCTTCCCATACCCTGGCTACACTATGTAGCATGATGCCTACCCTGAATAAAGCCATGTCCAACCCAGAGATGTTGGACATGCTACACTTACACATCCTGATTTCAAATAAACACATACTTCATGGACATCCACCTTTCTAGTACAAGGATCAAAGCATGCCTGACAGATCCCTGTCTCATACACTTTACATACTCCTGCCATACTATGCATCCCTGTCCAGCAAAGCTGCACATTGTCCCTCTTTGATACATGGTGTGATGACCGCATAGCAAATATATCAGTAACCCTGTGGATCACTTCTGTGGCACTGCTTGAACTGGCCACTGAAAGATACCTGTCTGTTGGCTACAGCTAGGTAACCTTTCAGCCTAGGCTCATAAATGGCCCAGGGCATATAGCCTACTAGTTCACTATGACCATACATGCTATAGTTGATATCCAACCCTGCAAATACCATCAAGCTAGCTATTGTCCTATATGTTTCACATGTGTAACACAGGTAATATATGGCAGGATGCTATACTGCTGTACAGCGCCATGTAGATGTATATTGCAAAACACATACATGTAAAACTTTCCGTGAGCAAGTCTGCAGGGTCACAGGTCATGTCCCTTAAGGCTGTGTATGACTATATATGTGACATATACACAGCATTAAGGTCTCTTGCATTAATGTGAACACATCCAGGCATGTGCTGATAGGTAAAGACACCAGTACAGACAAACAGACATGCCCACATCAAGACAACATCCACATGGAGTATGAGCAGTGTCATCACTTGACACACACATATATGGTGATAACATCAAATCACCAGTAAGTGTCAAATGTGTGTGAGTTAAACATGTCAGTGGTGTTAGTGTCATGCAGATTTGCAAAGACATATTTGTACTTCTCTGTGAGTTACTGTGACCTGTCTCCATCATTATGTCTTCCAGGTATGCTGCATGCCAGGCTGCCACCATACACCCGCTTGGAGGATGAGGTCCTCATTCTATACCTCCTTGACAACCATGAAACACTCTTCAGCCATGTGCCACAGGATAAACAGCAGTGGGATGCCCAGTAGGAGGAACATCGCAGGAGGGTAAATGATGTTGGCGGCCACAATTGCACCTATCAGCAGGTGCGCCGACACTGCACCGACCTCATTAGATGGGCGTAACAGCTGCCAATGCAATTGCCAGGGAACAAGCTACAACAGGTGGGGGCCACTCACCCAGCCCCCACTCACACATACCGAGGAACTACTGGCCAACCTGGGGACACCTGCAGAACTCCAGCCACAAACTTTAGCTGATATTGTGGAGGTGGGTGTCTCACAACCACTGATCCAAGAGTTGCCTGGTAAGTCACTACTGCACATATAACACAACTATATTTCATATAGTTACATGTGTTACTGTACAATATTTAATGTAATATCATATGCAAGGCATGTATGCACACATGCCACATACTATAGTTTGCTACTCAATGTATGCACAGATGTGCATACTCCATAGTGTAGTCTGTTGTACTGGCATATGTGCTAACATGCACATTGCACCCTGTAGCTATCACACAGGTGTGGATAATGATCTTACTGCTGTGACACTACTATTTAGGTAACTATGGCATTTCGCAGTGACAGCAGCCTGTTGCAGGTGAGATTGTTATTATTTATCAGGCTTGATAATGCACATATTATATTAATTGCATGCTATCTACCATGTGGCCATTTAACACATGTACACATAATGTATGGTGGTCCTGTTAATATATACAGGCCAGACCTGCACTGCATCACAGTTGTTACCCATGTGGAATAATTGAAGACTATATGAAACTCCTACACTAAACCTTACAAACTGTCATTGCCAGATGTGTGGACAGCTGTAAATACAATGGTGGAGGTGTGGTTCACTGTAGGAACATGTACTACAGATCAGCATTACACATGTGAGGAATACAAACAGTACTATACAGACAGCATATGTGTGCACACACTCTAAATGTTTTGGAGCTGGAGTAAGACCAGCCCACAGGATTCACCCTTGTGCCCTTGCTATGAAGGTCACACAATGTCATGTGCTATCTGACATGTCCATGACATGTTGTGGGCTGACTGCAACACTGGTTAACTATACTGCAAAACATGATATCTCACATCCCAAACATATCACCCTTTGTCTGCATAACCCCTGTCCTCAGTGGAGCATATGACATCTACAGGTGTATCTCATATGGGACAACAATGACATGTGAAATAGATGCCCATCACAACCATTGGACAAAACATGTTTACACATGGCCATGGAGGATGGCCAGAGACACAAAGCAACAGACACAGTAGAAGGGATGTACATGTGTGTACACCCTGCTGTACATTGGCTTGACACAATACAACTATGGCCTTTGTGTAATGGTGATATTGCAGATGTGACACACTAAACATCATACAGGCTTGTGCACAGCTTGTGTAGACATGACATCAAACCACCACATAACATGTCTTGAACATCTTGAGTGTGTCATGACATGAAAGCTTTCACCTATACAGTATCCAAATACATACATGCGTTGCACAACATACACATACAACCATATCAGGCCACAGATACAGTACATTCACTTTGCTGGTGTCAGACATCACTGTCATGCTTGTCCTCATGTGTGTGAGGTACTCAGATGGCATGTGGGACATGGAGTACTGCTAAGTTAGCCATGTCTGGGCATAGTTGCCAGGCATCAGCAATATGGTTGCAGATGTGCAGGGGTGTCATCTGTATACCCTTCAGTGACCTGTGTCACACATTCCACATTAGGGTTTAGTGTGTATACACCTCAGTGATGTGGGTCACATTCCACATTAGATATGTATTGTATCTGAACACAGTCATGACTATGAACTGTGTTTGTAACTCACACTGTATAGCAATAGTGAAGCCACATGATGCCCTGCAATGTCTATGCACATCAGCTCAATGTGCAGTATGTCACTGTATATCTGAAAGGTGGACTGACAACATTGCTTCAGCTGAAGGTCCATGTTAGTATAACACGTCCCTGCATTGGGACACCATTACCTCAATGTATATTTGAAAGGACACCATTGTGTTAAACATGTATGCATGTCATTCAGCACGTCAGCAGAAGATATGTCACACTACATATGATTGGCAAGGTCATATGCCACACATCAATCTGGTGTACTGTTAACCTGTGCTGTTCTGTGGAACCATTGCAAAGTAGGGATAGCCATGTCAAACATGTGTGTACAGCCACATGCACATTGTCTGTAGACTCAGCTCAGGGGTAAGCAGAATAATGTTGAACAGACGTGTGCTGCTTTGGGGGAGATATGCAAGCTAGGGCTCAGGCAAACATAGTATTTACTCAACATACCCTTTTGCTATGTCCTCCTCACACATAGAGGCAGTGGCCAACATAAAGCATCAGTGGCAGATGTACACAGATCAGCGATGGTTTGTTAAAATGTGGGGTATGTTGCACAAAACATGGCAGTGCGGTGCAACGGTGCATAGTGCATGCATTGTTTTGCAGGTTTGGGGCATAACCTACTAACACAAATGGTACAACACAGGGATGTATGCTAACTACTACTATAATTGTGTAAGGTGAATGCCTTCTGCTGTAACACATGCATGCTATTGTGTACAACTCAGGGATGTATGATAACTACCACTATAATTGTCTAAGCTGAATGCCTTCTGCCATATCACATGAATTTTGTATGCTGTTGGGTGCCATATGATGTGTCTCTGTGTCTGTCTGTGTGTGTCTGTGTGTCTGTACTGTGCTGTATAACTTGTAATGTACAGTTCTTGTCTGCCCCTCACAGGTGTTGATGTAGGTGCGTTGCTCTCCTGTGGTCCACCTGATGTTAGTGCCCCCACAGACTGTAGCAGTGATGATGAAAGTATGATTGAGGCACAGGCAGGGTTGTCAGGGGCTGAATCTGTGCCATTGGTTGCCATTCCACCTGTATCCCTCTCATTCTCACACACAGTTCTCATGCTTACACACACCCCATCACCAGTGGCCATAGTGGAAGGACAGTTGGCGGGTGGTAGCATGGAACAGGAATTTGTGGAGACTATGGAAGGTGTGCCTGCACACCATGATCCCAGCCAACTGACTGGTGATGTCCCACACAGGCATATGCCCAGGGCTGCTCATAGGAGGTCATCTGGCCAACATGCACCTGCAAAACATAGCACATCAGCTGGTGTTACCAGACATGTTTCAGGCTGTAATGGAGGCACAGGCATGTACTAAACGGCACAACACAGAAGGTCTGAGGCTTCAGAGGGCTGCTGTCCATTCTTTAACTGACAACATCCAGGCAATTGCAAATGCTCACCATCATCTTGCAGATGTTTTGGATAGATGATTGGGTGACATGGTGGGAGTCCTTGACCATGTCATGTCAATCCTCAAGCATGGAATGTCTGTGCTGGAACATCTTGTGGGAGTGAGGTGTCAGACATGTGGATGTAGGCCAGCTACATCACCTGTTGAAGGCCTACTTGAACATGCTACTTCACATGCCCACTCCCATAGTGGTGGTAGCAGCAACAGTGCAGCTGGTGCTGTGCTGTCCACACCAGGACACAGCAGGCCATGTGCACATGGTCCTGGATGGTCCCAACAGGGACACGGTTCCAGTGGACATGTGTCATCAGACAGTATCCAATCTGGACCTCTGCCTGGTAGTGGCCCTGCAACCCCTGGAAGGCGCAGGTCACGTGGCCATGGCCAGACACCGTGAACTGTAAAAGCTGCCCTGTACAGTATGCAGCTCTCAATAATAGCCCTGTGTAGGCCAGCCACATGCCAGATCTGTGTGCATACATACACACACACACACACACACACACACACACACACACACACACACACACACACACACCAGAAACAAATGTAGGGCACCTCAGCACACACACACATAACATCCACACACACCCAATGAGATAAAAGGCCCTAACCCACAAACATGATGTCATCCAATGGTGCAGCCTAGGCCTCTGGTAAATATTATCACCCTGTGCATATGATGATGCCTGTGCCACATCCCTGTCATCCACACCATTGGTGCAGGGACATACTCATATGGTCTGATGCACAGGGTGAACATACTAGGAAAACAATTGTAGATTACCATTGTTGAGTAGTGTTGACAGGCAGCAGACATACCATGTACTACAGTTTTAGAATGCATTTTGTATTTTGGCAGTATGTATCATGTGTAACAACAGTAACTGCATGTTGATCTTGATGTTCTGACTTCCTCTTTCAGGTGTAATTGCATGTGCTGGGGGATGTCAGTGTTTGCAGTTAGTGTTCCATATGTAAATGTAGACTACTTACAGGTCTGTTTGACAATACTTGCATGCACTTTGTAGCTTCCACATCAGTTATAATCTCCCAAGTTTCAAACATGTTTACTGATATAATGATCCAAGAGCATGATAGCTGTGTAGTAAGCTACTGTGGCCACAGCTGTCACATCCATAGTGGGTGACATCACAGGTATAGTTACCTGAAGCAGGGAGGAGGTAAAAGAGTGGGTTAGCAGATGACAAGGGTAAAGGCCAGTGGAAAAAGTGGTTTCTCAATGGGAAGCAGTAATACTCACTCTAATGACAGGATGCAAACACACATACACACCGACACACTCAGGGATTCATAGACACAGTAACACATCCACACACTCTGACACACACACAGTTGCCAGTGTTGGGATGAGAACCCCTGCTTATGTGCAAATCATCATTATAGTACTACGCAATTACAAGATGCCCCACAGAGATTACACATGTACAGGTAGTCAGAATGGCTTAAGATCGAGGATATCAACAGGGATACTAGATTGCGATGAGTGTATGTGGGGAGGGAGGTTCATCAGTGTGCTATGGAACAACAAGCCTCACCCCAGGGTGTACATGTTTACAGGCAGTTAGAATGCCCTTCTAAGATTGATGACATCAGCTGGGATACTAGATTGCACTGAGTGGATGGGGGAGGGGATTTTATCATTTCACTATGGTGAAATACAACCTCACTCCAGGGACCAGACAGCCATGCATACACACACACACACACACACACACACACACACACACACACACACACACACACACACACACACACACACACACACACACACACACACACACACACACACACACTGTGGCCTTCACAAAGATATACACCTGTGTCACACACATACAGACACTTGACATGTGTGAGATTCAAACCCCTGCCTATGTCTTGCTTTCTACACTTCACTCTGTACAGATGTCTACAACAGTGTACAGGAGAGTGAAAAACATGTGGGATGTATTCCCCATCATACGTGACATATATGGACAAACACACCCACACGTGCCAGTACTGTGAATCAAACACCTGCCTATCTCATGATAGGTATTACAGAGTTACAGCACTATCGCAAATGCTACAAAGTGTACTGATTCTTTCCTTTGCCAACTGTGCTGATATATGCACAATATATACACAGGGGAGGTGTTACTGTTACAGGTGTCAAGAGGTTTGCCTTTAGTGCCACCCTTACTACATTCTACATTGTCTCACAAACTTTTAATCCAAGAAAAAAAACAGTGAAACAGCCAGGCACAGGGAATCCAAGGAAGCTCAGTAGTCTGAAAACTGTGATATCTTCTTCTACATTGTGTGTATTCCCCTTCAATTAACAAAACCATAGCTTAGCAGTTACACAGGTTATTGTAGGAATGGTTGTAACACACATGTGAGCTGTCCTCAGTAATCATTCATCTGCAAAGTAGCCCCACCACTTAGTAGTTATGTCCAAACATCTGTCCATACCTAAAGTACAGCTTACTGTACTTTGAGCATATCACCATATACAGTTGGCAATGTTGAGGCTGCATTGCAACTGCATGATGTACTAAGACAACAGTCACCTTCAAACATCAGACACTGCACACACTTGGAATCTAAACACACATCAATACATGTACACATATGTAGTCTCCACCAGTAAGTGGACTAGCAGGTCAAGAGGATACATTCCACACCTTCCCCACACCATGTGATAAACTTAGCTGAGCATTACACCATAATGGATGTTGTATTCATGTACTGGTAAGACACACAACCACCTTCATTGAGTAGATAAGTGCACATTTATGCCAACAGCACATATCAGCAAGACACACCCACATCAATATTCCATGTCATGATCCCACAAACTGTTAGTTGACAGTTCCACTGTGAAGCCAGGGCACTGTAATGGTCAACAGTGAGCACATCATATTTGCCACGCACACATCATATTTGCCACACACACATCATGATTACTGGAAGAGTGCCAGCAATGTGCTCTGTTTGAGCTAGACATTTCACTTATTCAAGCACGTGCGAAGTCTGTGGCTTATAAACATCTCACCCCAGCATGTTCTGGCTATTGTGGTAATAAGGTTCATGTCCAGACAGCACACAGCATGCATGGCATGCAATTGCTGACATGGGGTATATGTAGGAGCTGTGGGTCACACATGGCTGTACATGTCATGTACATATCACCTGTAACTACTCAGGAACATATAGAGCATAACTGTATTTCCCTGAGTCTGTCAGTACAGGCCTTGCGTGTAGGTCCTACAATCCTTTTATTTGAGTATGCTTGTAGGCATTGCATTTGGTGGAGATGTCTAATGACATACATGCCACATGGATTGTTGTATGATATGATAGGTGTCATGGGTGACCAGTAGAGAGGGAATATTACCCTGTCAACATAGATATCAAACCTTATGTACTGTTATCATTCAGCAGCCATGGACCTATCTTCCACGTGCATGTGTGTAATGAATGTAGCCAATTGTATGTACAAAGGACAACAACAGCTATGGTATTTTCATTTATGTTGTATGAGTGCGAGATGTACATATCCAGGACAGGTACATCTAGGTCATATCCAACCATGAGGGTGTTGCTTACTGGTGTACAGCAACAGTCAACTGTGTTAATGCCGACAACATCTGAGGGACCCTGGCATGTGTACAGCTGACCTGGTTATAAACAGTGGTATTATTGCATTGCATAACACATTATGCAACTGTGTCAGTACATGGGTACTCTGCACAGTTGATGTAGGGCTAGGTACAGTCCACCAGTCGAAGGTTATTTGGTGTTGTACCATAATATTTCATACCACATTTATGGATGTGTGTTGGTAGTCTGAGGACATGGTGGTGGATGTATATGAGGCTACAACTTAGAATGCAGCTTTTGCCACTGTCACTTGTACCTGACATCTGTGATGAATTATGTTGGAGTAGTGGACTTTACTTGTGAGTAGCCTTTATGAATATGCGGACACCACCACCTGGAGTGGTCCATACCAGTGTTATGGCCCACATGCCTGGATCTGAGTTATATGGTGGTAGTGTTATTGTGCACTACAGAGCCTTCAGCCAGGTGTTCCTCACTGCACAGATGTCAGTATTCCCCATTATAGGTTCTACATTGAGCAAATAGATTACAAAAGCCACACATCTAGCACTGGTTAGCATAAGCATCCAATGCAATTGTCTTGTAGGTGTCAGGGTGTCACTTCTGTGTTTAGGACATTTTCTTTGGAATGGCACTATATGGGTAAATGTGACCTAGGTATTATCCACACTCCCTTGAATCATGGATACATGTGATCTGTGATAAAGGCTCGTCATCTTTCAGTCATGTCATCCTGTAATGACAGACACTTGACAACCTCATAATTATAGCAGGACATTGGCACATTGTTGTGGTCAAGCAGTTGCCACTCATACCATGACACCACTGCGAGTGGCAGTATTGTGCTTGGTATCAAATGCTACATCTAAGGTGATGGACAGCAGCAGGCGTGTAGATGACCAATGTCAGATATACTTAGTGGAGCAGTCCTGATAACAATGACAACTACTAACACAGCCGGGAGAGGTCATCATGACACCTGCACCTCAGTACCATTAGACAATGGAGCTCACATATTATGCTTGCACATGCCACTGTTCCAAGTATAATGCCACTATCCACAACCTTATTTCAATGTATGCCTTTCAGGGCAGCAATGTGTGTGACACATGCTGTACTTTGCATCCCTCTGTGTGTCCCAGTTAACCAATTGTCTGTCACTTCCACACATGCATGATTGTGTATACTTCACATATATATGGCAGTACTTCATGTACATGTATGCATGTGTATCACACAGCACAGACACAGATATATAATTTATGGGCCACATACAGGTATCTGGTAGTAAACTTGTATGATGTGCATATATACTGACAGTTAAGATGTACATAGCTGTAAACCTGTGTGTTTACAATAGGAGTCCATTACAATGTGTTATGTACATTTAAGTTTATGAGCATGCACACTGTGGCCTTCTGTCTTTAGAATCAGAGTGCATCCCAAACAGCTCTGTGCTACTAAGTGTATGAGCGTACCCTCTGCCACCTTGTGTAATTTGAGTCAGTGCATCCAAACAAGCCCTTTGTTTCTAAGTGTATGAGCATGCCTAGCATAACCTTGTGTAGTTGGAGTCAGAGTGCATCCCAAATGGCCCTGTGCTACTAAGTGTATGAGCATGCCCACTGTCACCTTGTATAATTGGAGTCAATGCATCCAAACAAGTCACGTTATTATATGTGTATAAGAATGACCACTGTAACCCTGTATATTGAGAGTAGTTCTCCATTCCACAGATGGGCATACCCCAGTTCAGGGCTTGTTGTGCTACAACTATACCACTCAGGCCTACCTATGTCTTACCTACAGATGATGTGTCTTGTTTGGCATACAGGTTGTAATGGACTCCTACTTTAAACACACAGGTTTACAGCTATGTACATCTTAACTGTCAGTATCCCTGTTGATGTCTTCAGTCTTAGAAGGGCATTCTGACTATCTTGAAATGTGTAATCTCTGTGACATGTCTTGTAACTGCATAGTACTGCAATAGTGATCTGTAGATAGGCAGGAGTTCTGATCCCACCACTGGCAAGTGTGTGTGTGTGTGTGTGTGTGTGTGTGTGTGTGTGTGTGTGTGTGTGTGTGTGTGTGTGTGTGTGTGTGTGTGTGTGTGTGTGTGTGTGTGTCAGCAAATCCCTGGGTGTGTGTGCGTGTGTATTTGTGTCAGCATCCTGTCATGACAGCGGGTTTTACTGATTTCCAAAGAGAAATCACCTTTTGCACTGGCTTTTATCCTTGTCATCTGCTAAACCACCCTTTTCCCCCCTCCCCACTGTAAGTAATCAGTCCTGTGATGTCACCCAGCTCAGAAGCAGAATCAGATTAAGTGTAATTGTATGGGTTCTGTGGCACATTCCCCAACTGCATACCACTCTACTAGTTACCTTTACATAGGCAAGACTTGTAAGCACAATACTGGCAAGTTTGTGTGTGTATGACTACCCTGTAGCCAGGCATACACATGTGTTATGTATTTTAACATGCTGCACACCATGGTAGTCATCTATGGTGAGTGGAGTTTACAAATTATTACATAGTTAGGAATAAAAAAGAATAGACAGTCAAGAATGACTGCTGTTGGGTATGTTATTTTCCTGTGGCACTGTTGAGCAGTGACACAGAAGTGGTCCCCGGGGTGTATTTCCATACCCATCATTCCCCCACCCAAGCTCCGCAATCCCCGGGGTATATTTCCTTAGCCATCATTCCCCACCCCAAACTCCACATACACAACAACCATCCCTTCTCTGGTGAACTGATTAAGATTTAAATGTTATAATACAAGAGTTGCCTTTGTTTTGTGTACATGTCAATTCCTTTGGAACCCTTCTGTGTCACAAAGGGTGTTCAGACTTGTTTATATATATGCCTATAGCTGTGTTTGTGTATATGCATGCATACATATATGTGTGTGTGTGTGTGTGTGTGTATACACATCCCATAAGTGCATATATGTATTTAGTATTTATTTATAACAGTTGTACATATGTAGACTTGTCTATGTTGTTTCACAGAGTACAGTACATTCAAGGGTACTGTACATATGTACAGAAAGTGACTGTCCCGTTTGTTTTCAGTACTGTGGAATACTTGTAGTAAAACGTGTATTATAAAAACCATGAAACATGTATACAACCCGGATGGCTCACTGTTAAGTCCAGTGACAATGGTGTGCATGGTCCAGGGTTCAAGACCTGCAAGGGTTGTTAATAATGTCATTTAGGACTGAATAAGGCTGGTGTAAATGTGTTTTCATGCAAGCAGGTACACACAGTTAAAAGACATGCTCAAATGCCCTTCTTTGGTAATCCTGCTGATGTCATTCATTGTGACATACTTTTGGGGAAGAAGTACTTCAGTAATGTCTGTGGTGTGTACTATAACTGTGTACTGCAGTAGTGTAAAAAACTAATTAGGTAGGGGTTCAAATACCAGATATGACGTGTGTGTGTGACTTGTATCCTCTGTAGGGGTGGTTGTAAGTGTGTGACACCTGTGGGTAATGCGGAGGGGGGTTTGCATATATTTTATGTTGGCCGTACTCTATATCACAATGTCACAATGTCAATCATACAGGGGTAACAGATGTACATTAGCTGTGAGGCTGGGGTGCAAAGCCATACCCATACTTGTGACATCAAGGTCAGCCAATCACAGTTAGCAACCCCACTATTACCCAGAGCACACACTCACCCATGTGTCATATGCACACACATGCCTAGGCAATAGCCAATATGTGGGTAGTGCACTGCATATTGGCCACTGATAGTAACTATGCAGTGATAGCAGTGGGCTACAGAGGGCATGTCTTCCTGGCCATCTGTCCAATATGCACGTACATGCACACAATGCACCTCCACCATATTCCCCAATGGACACCTACACCACCTATAGTACCTTCACATGTGACTCACAACGGACATAGCATGCCTGACAACATGCTTACAACCACTTTGCAGTGCCTTAATCACTCCTCATCCATCAGCCCTTGTTCTGCCCAGCAACAAAATAAACAACCTTTGCTAGGCTTAAACCCAGTACCACGCACACTATAGCCAAAGTAGCTTATCTCTAAGCCACCTCTGATATGTGTAGCACTGCTGTATTCACAAACATATCATCTGGCCCAGTCATTCAACAGTACAGAGTATGTATTCTAATATGCAGATATATGTGTGTGCGAAAATATATTAATGTCTACACAGATACAAATGTATATATATATATATATATATATATATATACATACACACATATATATATATATATATATATAAGAGAGAGAGTGAGAGAGAGAGGGATATATATATGTATATATATATATATATATATATATATGTATATATATATATATATATATCCACATATGTGTAAGCAGATATTTATATCTATATAGGTATATACGGACATACATCTGTAGATAAGGTGGGAACATAGCAGAAACATATATGTCCACATATAGCATGAATGGGGTTGATGGGCACAAACAACATAATATGTCATGAACGAATAGATATTCCCCCCCACAGCAAAACATATCTGACCTGCAATACACTACCAACTGTTGCAGATCCCATAACCAGGACCTTACACAACAAGGCCACAAGATGTTAACAGTACCCCATACCACCTGTATGATGTCAGGCTGGTATCAGTAACATATCATGCAGTACAGTCAGGCTCATAATGGCTCCCAATTTGCAGTAATCTTTTACCTTTGTTAGTCAGAGTCCCGTACTGTTGGCCTGTACTACAGAGATGTAGAATTCAAACAACAGTGGTCCCAGGACTGAACCCTGAGGTACTCCACCTGTCACTTGTCTGGGGATAGATTTGGAGACAGTTACACCTACAGTTTGGGTTCTGTCAGTAAGCCATGTGGCAAACCATCGAGTGGCATAGGGATGTATGGCCGGATTAGTTTGTTAATCTATGTTTCCAGACTGATGTATGGTATTGAAGGGCTTGGTGAGGTCCATATAGGCGTTGTGGACTGCCTTACCCACTTCAACAGCTATGCAGACTCAGTCAAAGCAGACAATCCATTTCAAGAGGCATGACTGGCTCTCCATCAGCCCAATCTGTGTGGGGTCCAGTGTTTGAGGGTTGCCAATGTCTGTGTTCCAGACTTCACTGATAATGCATTCCATGGCCATGCAGATCAGACTCATCACACCGCTGACAGTATTTCCAGGGATCCAAGGTGGATCTCCCATTGTGGAGTGGGATAACTGCAGCTGTGCACCACTCAGTGGGCACCAGGCCTGATGCGAGGTTATGATTACACATAACAGTCTGGTCCCATGGATGATGTATTCTTAGCTGTGGATAGTGCGGTTTCTGCCTATGTGGCCATCATTACTGGCCAATGGAACTCTGTTCATATTGCCGTTGGCCCTTTTGGGGGTGAGAAGGGGTGACTGTGGCACTAAACCAATCTGCCAGGATATTGTCACAATCCTTAGGAGCAATCTATGCAATGCCATACTGTCGTAGCTCAGAGCACGTCTCAGCATTGCCTGTTAGATTCAGGACATAACTATAGAATAGTGTGTGGTTGTTTGTGGAATCTGTGGTGATTTTAGTTACATAACCAGCTTTGGAGGATTCCATGGGGGATCTCAACATCTTACTGTGGCTGGTAAGGGAGTTGTTTGCATCCTTGGAGTATGCCTTTTGCTTCCACATTGTCTACCTTCTGTTGTATACTCTGTTAATGGCAGGAGACCACTAGATTGGCTTGCTTATTTGGGAGGTGAACATTATGGTTCCATGTGGGATGTCAGGAACCATGCACAAGTGGATGTGCTCATTCAGTGCCTTAGTACAGGATTCATCTGTAGAACTGTCAGCTCCTGTCTCCATGGCTGTCACAAACATTGTCACTTCTGCCTTGTGTAGCATGAAGCTGGCTTTGGGGAGGTCTTTTATGGACAACTGTATATACATTTCTTTCACATGTTCACTTTGATTAGCCTCTACTGGGATTACTGTGGTGAAACCTCAGTCTCATGTACTGTTGTGATGGCTTCGTGGTTAGTTACTGTGATTATAATGTAAGGTGTCTTGGGTTCATGACCTGCAAAGGTGGGATATTGTTGTCCGACCAGGACAGCGATTAATGCATACAAACTAATTGTGGAAATTAGGTTGATTACACTTAATACAATTCAAATGCCCTACATTGGCAATCCTGCTGATGCCAATCACTGGGGAGTACACCTTTGGGGAAGACAGTATTCCAGCAATCTCTGTGGTTCATGCTATAACAGTGTAATACTGCAGTGTGATAGAAAACTCTGGTATGAGTTCTAGTCTCACACATAGGAGTTGTGGATTCTTTGGTGTCTGTTCCTATGCCTGTGTAGAGTGCTGCATGTTTGGCTAGTCACACTCACTACGATTCATTGGCCCTACTTTGGCAATCCTGCTGATGTCACCCACCTAGAAACACACCTTTGGGACTGCTGTAACCCAGTAATCACTGTAACATGTCCTGTAACTGTAATGCTGTAATGTGATAAGCTAGTTTGATAGTTTTTTAATCTCAGACTTGCCATCTCTGTGTGTGTGTCTACCTGAGAAATGAACAATTGTTTTTAGAGTATGAACACTCCTTACAATTCATATACTCAACTTTGGCAAGGCTGCTGATGTCACTCACCTAGAAATACACCTCTGGGATGGCTGTAAACCAGTAATCTCTGTAGTGCATCTTGTAACTGCGTGATGCAATAGTGTAATACACTAGTTTGGTAGGTATTCTAATCCCAGATTTGCCAACTGTGTGTGTGTGTGTGTGTGTGTGTGTGTGTGTGTGTATCTGGCTGTCTGCCTGAGAAGGGAACAATGCTTTTTAGAGTACTCACACTCCTTACAATTCATATTCTCAACTTTGACAAGGCTGCTGATGTCACCCACCTAGAAATACACCTCTGGGAATGCTGTAACCCTGTAATCTCCATAGCGCGCGCCAGGTAACTGCGTTCTGCTGGAGTGTAATTTAGAACTGTGGTAGGGGTCCATCCACAATGATGGCAGTTATGTATGTTTTGTGAGTGTTTCAATGTCTGTGTAGGGAGCAATGAATTATAGCCTACTCATTCGCAGGACATTTACAATGCCCTACTTTGGTACTTCTGCTGATGTCATTCCTTGTCAAATACACCTCTGGGGACTGAGTTCCCTAATAATCCTTGTGGTGCATCCTATAACATCTCCATGCAGTAGTTTGAAATAGAGCTTGATCATAGGTTCTATACCCACACATGTCAGTTGTGGATGTTTTGTGTGTGTCTCGCTGTCTGTTTTGTGAGCAATGCCTTTTGGGCTACTCACTTGCAGGAAATTTGTAATGTCCCACTTTGGTAAACCTGCTGATGTCATTCCTTGTGAAATACACCTTTGGGGATGAGGTAGCACACTAATCTCCGTAGCGCATGGTATAACTGCATAATGCTGTAGTGTGATAAACTTGTTAGGTAGGAGTTCTATTCCAAGACATGGTAGGTGTGTTTGTGTGTCTTTGTCAGTCATATCCAGTGTGGAGGTGGCTGTGAGTGTCTAACCACTAAACATGTTCTGGAGTGGGTTTTTTAGTTTTCCTATATGGTGGCCATATTATATGTCACAATGTCCACCTCATGAGGATTACAGATTTCAATCAGCCAATAGGCTGGGTTGGCAAGCCATACCCCTACATCTGGCAAAAGGCCTGGTGAACAAAGTAAGCAACCCTACTATTACTCAGAATATAGTCTGAACCCATGTGTCATACACAAAAACACTTGCCTAGAAAAATCCCGCTATGTTGCTAGTACCCTGCACATTGTTGACAGATAGTAGGCATGGTGTGATTGCATTGGGCTGTAGAGGGCATGGCACCCTGTTCACCAGTACAATAGGCACATAATTGTGGACAATGCGCCTTCACTATGTTCCCCACTGGACACCTGCAACATATGTGGTGCCATCAAATGTGACCCACAAAGAACATACACTGCTTTGCACACATGCCCTGTATGGACAGATGCCACTGACACCAGGGAATACCTGTATCATGCTATCAATGCAGGTGCAGGGTCTACCTGTGGTCTATTAGTAGGTCCTGCCACACCAGGCCAGGACTGGCACATTTGATGATAACAGTCTGTGTACAGAACATGTGCCAGGCAAACCAGGTACACTTAAATATGTCACTGTACATTAATGTGGGACGTGCACATCCTAGACAATGTCCATGTCTAGGACTATCAAACACAGAAATGGCATGCATTGCAAAACAATGGCCACACGCAATAGTAACCAGGATGACAGGATGGTTAATACAATACCCATCTGTGTGGGACATTGCAGACACTACACCCCTGAACTGCACTGCAAACCATTGTCAGGTGGCCTGATGCCAAGGATTACCCCTCATCCAGCCTTGTACAGCCATCTTGCACAGCCAACCACTACACACTCATGAAGCAATGCACACATGCATGTCAGTACTGGCACCTTGTGTCTGTGTGTGGGGTATGATGTTCCCAACCACAGTCACACACAGTATAACTCCCATTGGCATACTGAGTGCCCTAGCACATAGAACCTCAGGATAACCCCTGTGGTGCATGTAATACCTTCATTACTGTAGAGTGGCAAACTAAGTAGTTAGGAAGTGTATTTGTGAGCCTGCCAAAGTGTGCCAATGTGTCTGAGTCCCTTAGAGAGTGTGGCTGTGTTGACAATGACATATGTTCATGTTGTCAGCCATGTGTGCTACACCTAATGTATGTCTACTATATCTCTGTTGCAGATGTCACTCACCAGCACGCATATATGTTCTTACAGTACACCAACATGTCAGCTATGTGACACATGGAGTAACTGCATGCACTTGTAATAGGAATGGCTAGTTAGTCAGGGGTTTGAAACCCTGTACTGGTAGGTGTGTGACAGAAGATGCTTAGTTTTTAGTCTCCCAGCCCTTCTCTGATGTACTTTGCCTTTGTCTGCCCCTCCCACACACTCTCTGGTGGATGTGGAGATGTAGACCTGCTCAGCAGCAGCTTGTGTTTTGTAAGTGATGGTCATGATCAGGTGATAGCCTCTGCATCTATTGCAGTCCTCCTCTAGCTGATTGCATGTGGAACAGCTGTGGTGACATTCCCATAGCCAATTGCATGGAAACACAGTACAATATCTAGGAACATCATGTTGGTGTTTACCCATGTCAGTCGCTGTGAGTGGAACCTGGATCTGGTGTTTGGTAAACAGCATCACAGATGAAATCTGGATATTCCTCAAACAACATACACAGTGGAAAATAGCCTAAAGACAGGAGGGTGATGTGCCAGACATGACTACAGCATGTAAATGTAGCTATGCTTCATTCAGACTACTGCCAATTTAACAGGTTGTGTGTGGTAATGGCTAGTCTGCATGTTTTAATAACTGACAAGACAGTGCTCTGTTTGTGAGGAAACCTCCATCTGTAGGGTCATCTGTGGACTGGTCAGTGTGTGGAACTAATCGTTTCTTGTGTTACTCACAGAACACACATCTGTGAAATGCAGAAGCATAGTGTGAGGGTTGCAGTCAGTACACAGTGACAGTGATGAGAGTTACTGCCATTGCATCCCTGATTGGACATACGTCACATGAAACAGTGGTATGGCAGTCACTGTCTGAGGTTATCACAGTGACATGCCAATAATGGGCCACTGTTCATAGCTGCAGTAACAAGTCATCTATGCTTTGGACAGATGTCATGAGTATATATGCATGTGTTGTGCTCCCTCTGCAAATGTATGACATCTGTTGTCTTGGGTTGATGGTAATATCTATGCATGCTGTTATAAGTAATCCTGAATACTGCTGACTATTACTAAGCCTTATCTGTGTTAAAACTGCAACACCATAGCCTGTATGGGATTGGAGGTCCCAGTGGAACAACCCGTCCCACTTCAGCTGGCCATGGCACTGGGCACCAGCATGTCTGGGGCCCAGCCTTGGACCTCCACCTCTGTTGGCTCTGCACCACCTTGGGGTGGAACCGCCACTAAGTATCGGGCTTGCCCCCCCCCCCCAGAGCAGGTCCAGACAGGAACTTGTCAGCCATCATATGGTCCAGGCCGTGGTGCATAGGGAGCTCAATAAGGGGTTTTGAGGTCAGCTAAACCAGCTCGAGGGCAAAGTGGCACATTTAGAAAGTGAGCCTGCCCCTCCTAGACAGCCCCCAGCACAGAAACCTTTGGGGCTGTGAAGGTGCAGTGGTGGCTGCCCATGGGTGGGGACCTCCATCCCACTGTTTCCATTTGGGGGCTCGTGGGCTTGTGACTGCCAAACACCCCTCCCCATCCAAGGTGCTTCCCCCACATGTGTCATATATTGCCCCTGTATGTTGTCTTGTCTGTCTTGTCTGTCATCCTACCCAACCTATTCTCCATGAGCAGACCTACTCTCCTTCCCCAACATCCCACTCTCACCTTACACAAATGGAAACAAAAGGCCAATCTGTTCCCAGAACAACTTTTGCCCCATACATAGCTGTCCATTTCACACACGTGTCCACTGGACACATGTAACCTTTTTAATTTGTATCACAACATACTACTGTTGTCCTCACCCCTCTCTCAGGCACACAATCCTGGTATGCACATGACTCCTTAAGGTTCCAGGTACACGTGATGCAGATGACCTCAGTGTACACACGACATTACCAGTCCCTCTATGGTTACCCCATTTAACTTTTTAATGATGATGATGTTGCACACAGCACCTTGCAAGATTATTGTTCTCACATAATGATTGGACAGGAACTGTTTTGTTAATGTAAATAAAATGTTCAAAGTAATGTATTTGGGCAATGTACAAATGTTTGCGTGTATTAATGACTCATGTCTGTCTGAGGGAGTCTTGATATTACATAAGACAACACCACTACATAATACAAGAGTTGGTGGTGTTTTCCTTTTCATTCTTTTTTAATGCTTTGTTGTCATGTGGTTTGTTCTTGATACATATATATATATATATATATATATATATATATATATATATATATATATATATATATATATATATATATATATATATATATACATATATATATATGTATGGATATAAACACACACACATTCATCTACATAATGAAATACATTTCCTTCACTGTTGAATGACTGTACTGGATGATATGTTTGTGATAACATCCAATGTCTGTATACCTGCCATGGCTTAGTGGGAAATCACATTGGCTGTGGTATGCAGGGTCCTGGTTTCGAGCCTTGCAGAGGCTGTTTATTTTGTTGCTGGGCAGAACAAGGGCCATTGGATACGGAGTGATTAAGGCACTTTTAAGCAGTTGTGATGGGGTGTGTGCGGGTTTGCATGACGGTAAGCAGTGGTTACTTTTGGTTACAGTTACTTACACTCAGTCACCTTCTTGATGGCTTAACCTGTGTAGGCAGTACTTACCCCCATGAAACAGGCTGAAACTCGCTCACTGCTGCTTAAAAGTGCTTATCCCTGCTTACCCCTGTGCTAATTCCTTTAAAAAAAAAGAAAAAAGAGGTGATAGGAAAGTGGTGAAAAAGGGGCACAAAGAGGGAAAGACAGTAGGCAAGGTAGCTAGGGATGTACAGGAAGGGTGTAGGGAAGGTCCATAGCTGTCCATTTCTTCTACCTCAATGGCTGCGCATATGCAATAAATTTGGCGGTACATTTGGACACTCACAACCCTGAGAGAGGGGTAAGGACAACAATAGTATGTTGTGATGCCAATTAGAAATGTTTACATGTGTCCAGTGGACACGTGTGCAAAATAGACAGCTATGTATGGGGCGTGCTTTTTTTGCGGGAACAGATTGCCCTTTTTTTCTTTGATGTTTAAGTGAGAGTGGGATGTTGGGGAAGAAGAGTAGGTATGCTCTGGGAGGATAGGTTGGGTAGGATGACAGACAAGACAAACAAGACGCATACAGGGGTGATATATGACACATGTGGGGGGCGCACCTTGGACGGGGAGGGTTGTTTGGAAGTCGCAAGCTCATGAACCCACAAATGGATACAGTGGGACTGAGGTCCCCACCCATGGGCAGTCACCACTGCACCTTCACAGCCCAGAAGGTGGCTGTGCTGGGGGTTGTGTAGGAGGGGCAGACTCACCCCCTAGTTGTGCCACTCGGCCCTCAAGCTGGCATAGGCAGTCTTGAATCTCCCTGTCGAGCTCCCTACGCACCATGACCCAGACCGTACCACGGGTGACAGGTTCCTGTCCGCTCCCAGGGGGGGATGAGCCCCATCCCCTGTGGCAGTTCCACCCAAAGGTGGTGCAGGGCCAATGGACAAGGAGGTCCCAGGCTGAGCCCCCGATGTGCTGGTGCCCGGTGCCATGGCCAGCTGAGGTGGGACAGGTGGGTCTGCTGGGACCAGCCTTCCCATATGAGCTATGTTGTAGCATGTTTAAGGCAGATATGGGTTAGTAATAGCCAACAGCATTCACAATTAGTTATAACAGCATGCATAGATATTCCCATTACCCAGGGCACCAGATATAAAATAGTTGCAGAGCAGGCAGAACACATGCATATATGGGTAAACAGTGGCCATTACAACAACATGCAGATTTCATTGATGGCAAAAGGCCACCAATATGGGAGTATTTTAACATGGCACATGCATAGAAACAGATGTGAATATTTATAAACCAATAGGACATATGTCCCAACAAAGGTTAGGATTGTAGACATACCAAATGAGTTGTGTAAATTGGTTATTTTTGTACATATAGTAGGGATGAGAAAGGGAGAGTTCAATTAACAACTAATAAATCCTTGTAGTTTTCACAACATTCGTAGTCACTGCGGTGGTCTGTCCCTTACATGTATTATTACACTACCCAATGGCATTATATTGTACAATGGTATGTTTGTAGATTAGTATGTGCGGGACCTGTGCCTTATGTAAAGGCTTGACAAGATGTAGGTGTTATTGCAACATGTTTTGAGACTGCTGTCATACACTTTGGTTGAGATGCTGGAATGACAGGTATGTTTGCATGTACATTCTCTGACTATGTACAAGTCTGACCATCAATTATATGTCATTAACAGTTGCCTACATTTCTTGGATCATCACACTAATTTGTCAGGGGAACAGGGCAAAAGGCAGGTGATATGGGCCATTTATCCAGACATACTGAGCAGATTGGAACAGTTGAGGGGTATGACTATGCATACCACTTTCTATTTGAGCATTCTAGCAAAATCTGTACAGTTGTTAAGTGTATATATGCATACAGCTTTCTCTCTGAACATTCTAACAAACTGTGTGCAGTTGTGTGGAATGATTATGCATACAACTTACTAGTGCTCCTGGGATCCAAAGCCCTGCTGTGTGTGACAAAAGCATTACAGTTAAGATCACTGTACCCTATGCTATCAGGCAATTGTTGTGAGGCTTTGCAATGTATTTTGTCTAATATGACTGACCTGTTTACACTTCCAACATTGTTATACAGCATTTCATGCACATTTTATCTGCATACCACAGTGTGGGTAACACTGCTTACTACAACAGTACTATTTAATAACTGCAACAGTACAACAACATATGAGTCCAGAGTAAACTGAAGCAATGCAGGGGTTACACCTTTATTCGCAGCATATTGCACAATTCTGTATACTGGTGCAACACTTTCTGAGGCTCTTACATTTATTTGTTATGACAGTACATGCAGGCTATTTACTAACCTGCCTCGCGACGCATCCTTTGCAGCCTAGCATCATAGGCTTGTTGGTTTGCAGCACACTCATCTGCAGCTGTCAGAGAAGTACAGTGATATTTAGCCATACATATCCATATTAACTGCATAGTGGAAGGAGTACTTACTCAGTTCTGGGGCATTCTGCATCTGCCTTTCTTCCTGGATCCACTGTTCCAGGATATCCCCCCTCTGCTGCCTTAGGTCTACATGGTGGTGCCTGACCTGCTCACTAGTCCGGGGGATACCTGTGGCACTAGTGAGGTCACGGGCGAGACCGTCCCAGGCCTCCATTTGTACTGCAAGCCCTGGTATTGGCCTTGCAGTAGTCTCCAGTCATGGTGCTTTAACAGGAGCCATGCCATGAATTTGGACTCCTGGATGCCCCAGCGCTGCACTCTAAAGTGAGTGCCTTCTCCCACTCCAGCCATTTTGCCTGCAGGAGGATGCTACAACTAGTTATGAGCCATATTCCCACCTCTTCGGTTTAAGTACGCCCGGATTCCCGCATTTTTCTGCAATTGGCTGATTTCGAAAAGGCTAAGCTATGGGCACACCTGCTTACTTCAGGTTGGCACTGCTTAAAGAGATGTACCTGTGCGCATATTGTATTGGCTTCCATACACATTGCTTACAATTACTTAGGTGGGCTGTGCTGCGGTTAGCATTGCTTATTGGTTATCTAGCATTATATTTGCCTTTTGTAAACAATGTCTTATTCATTACAGGTTATATATGTGTCTGGTATTTGTGATTCATGTGTACATACACTGTATGGGGTCCTGGGGACTTCAAAACTTTATTACAGTGACACTTCAACTCTATGTTTACTGCAGTACTCCAATTCACATATTTATGGTCTGTGGCAGGTTATAGAACATTACACTGTACATAGATTCAGTTCACAAGTTTGATTTGATTTCCCTGTGGTGATGATTAGTTTGCTGATACCTCCTTTATATGTATTGCTATTATGGTATAGTGGTTAACTATTGTGACTGTGATGTGCAGGGTCCTGAGTTCTAGATTTGCAGAGGCTGTTTATTTTGTTGCTGGCCAAAACATGAGCCATTGGGTACAGAATGATTAAGGCACTTTAAAGCAGTTGTGAACGGGTGTGCAAGGGTTTGTGTGGAGCTAAGTAACCCTAACCTCCAGTTACAGTTTCTTACACTCAGTTAGCTTCTACTTTGCTTAATCTGTGTAGGCAATGCATATCCCCATGCAAATGCACTTAAACATGCTTACTGGTGCTTATATATGCTTACTACTGCTTATTTATGCTTAAACCTGCTTACTAGTGCCTTATTCATTATGACACTGACACTTCACTCCAGTTCACTTTTAATTGTTATTATGCAGGTTATACAGCAGACAGATGTCAAAATATGTTCTTATACAGATTACCAATGGAAAATGGTATGTGCTGCAGTGGGATTCGAAACGGGAATGCCTGTTCATTAGGTGGATGCTCTAACCACTACACTATTGCTGTGCTGCTTCATTTGCATATATACCCATATACCCATGGATCCTAGTTCCCCAAACACCCACCCCAACACTTCACTGACACAGCAGTCATCCATTCTCCAGTTGGGAACACGGTGTATCCACACCACTACACATTGGCACATTGGCCACTCCCTACTCCTCTGGACCCATCCCATGTGTTGACTCACTCCACGTATCCTCAGACATCCCAACCTTTTAGTCCACAAACATTGGTGAAGCGTGTGACCAATAGGACACTATTCATAATTTTTGGGTTGTCCTACCTGGGACTCACATGTCTTTATTTCAAGATTAGATTATACTTCATTACATCATTACTCCCGTTAACAAGACACTAAAATAAATTTATAACTAAGACTATATGATAACGCACACATTACACATAAACCAATGATGTACGTGTTCGGCAACATTATATTAGAAATAGGACTGGTTTAGTGATTGGCATTGACGTAGCAGGCAAATCACAGGATTGATTCAAATATTTCATAATGAGAAAGTCCGCGCATTTTATTCTTTTGAGAACAGAACTAACTTTAAAACTAAATATAGAACTCTGAATTATTGCAGATTTGTCCCTTCCCTCTATCTTCTCGTAATTCAACACTATAGTGCTGCAATATACAATGGAAACAAAACAACAGCTTATTTTGCCTTGAAAGTTTATATCCCAGCAGAATTGTGGAAATGTCGCAAAGATATATATATATATAGATGACAACCATTTCATGACAGTCTAAGTAAGGCCTGCACTGCTACAAAGGCCATGCATTTTTCATGAAATTGAGTTGGGATATATAAGCCACAGTGCAGAGAAGGGGGTCACCATCTTTTCTGTACTGGACTATGAATAAATGTTTATTTAACATCTGTTAACCGAGTATGCAGACTGTTCCAACGAGTCAGGACTCCATTCAGTCATGACTTGAGCCTCAGAGGCCAAACAACACAACTAAACATACACGAGAATCATACCTCTCAACCTCTTAATGTAAGAAGTCTAGCCAAAGCCAAATATAATTGGGGGTGGGAGATCAAAGATTGGGACATACTGGGATCAATTCCATAGCTCTGCTTGACAGAGGCCCAGTAAAGTGATCAATGGGACGGCATGAGCCGACACACCTTGCCTAGGCTTATAAATGCCCTTTGGCAGATAGCCTAGTACCTACCTATGAACCTATTACATTTATGGTTATGCACAACCTATTATTCTATCTACTGTTGAGGTTTGTAGGGGCACTTTCATGTTATTTATGTCTGCAAAAGGAATGAATATGGTGCAGGGAATGTACTTATACATATAGATGCCTGTATGTGTGTATGCATACATATTTAAAACAAACTCACTGACCTCCATGAGGTGGTCCAATTAGAACCAGGCCATCCAACCCTGACATGCCTGGATCCATATTTCATACCCATGGTTCCTCCACCCCACCCGAGTTCCACATACACACAAACCATCCATTCTCCAGTTGCTTTCCCAGCCATAACACCCCTCCACATATTGCCATCCCCCCAGCGTTAGGACCCTACACGTATGTTATCTCCACCCATGTATCATCAGGCTCGCCAAACCTTTTAGTCCTTGAACATACCTGCCCTGGCTTGTGTACTGGTTGGAAGTCCTAACAACCCACACGTTTTGGGTAGTCCCACCAGGGACTACCCTGTAATTGTTTGTAAGGTAGACTTAGCAGGTCGACAGTGTTACTCCCACTGGTAGTATCCTGCCTGTGGTTTGAGTAGCAGTGATTTGCTCACCCCTGCCCAGCTTGATATGACATAAGATGGCAGCACTAAATAATACAGGAGTTGCTGTTGTTTTCCTTCTCATTCTTTTTGTATGATTTATTGTCACAATGTTCATTCTTCATATATATATATATATATATATATATATATATATATATATATATATATATATATATATATTATATCTGTACATACACACGCACATACATCTACATAATTATATACATTTCCTTTACTGTTGTTGGATGCTTGTGCTGGATGATGTGTTTGTGATCACAGCAGCTGAATGTGTATTTGCCATGGCTTAGTGGAACTCATTTCAACTATAGTGTGCAAGGTTGGGGGTTTGCAACCTGACAGTGCAGATTATTTTGTTTATGGCCAGAACAACAGCTGTTGGCTACAGGGTGACTAAGGCACTGTAGAACATTTGTAGGCGGGTATATGCTTATTTGCACGAAGCACAGCATTACTAACCTCTGGTTGTGGCGTCTTGCACTCAGCCTCTACATTGCTTCACCACTGTGGTACTCGCATACCAGCGGCCAAACAGGCTTACACCCACTTGCTCCTGCATACACACATGCAACGTCATGCATTTTGTTCACATGTGTCAACCGCGACAGTCGGACTGTATGCTTGTCCATTGTCAGCAGTGGCCCGGGGTGTAGAGCTCTGCATTGACCCCAGCTACGTATCCCAATTAATACTGGGGTATTCACATTCATAGAGGGTAACAGACATAGCATAGCTATGTCCCCCATTAATCATGCTTAGTTCACATTAACATGTCAGTATTATACATGCTTAGGTCAGGTTTACATGTCAGGTATGACTGTTGACAAAGGTCAGTTAAATGTGATGTTGGATTCCTGTTTCACTGGTCTGGATAGGTTACCTGCAGGTATTCAGGGTAGGTGTAGTTATTCCATACCTGTGTGGTACAGTAGAGATGAATAGCTAAGGAGTAGGCAAGTTGGTAGTGGGGGTGACATTGTAACTGTATAGTAACCAGTAGGTATAATTGGATGGGGAGCAATAGGGAAGGTATGCCGGATGTTTGGATTTGTATGTGAGGCAGGACAGGAGGTGTCAGTATCACTAGTTGATGTAGTGGTATAGAGTGTGAGGTGGGGGGGTTGCAAGGTGGTGAACCTGTGCTGCTCCAGGTGTGCTTGTGGTGTTCCTTCATGTGTTAGTTGCATGTGTCCTGTGGGACAGCTGTGATACTATATGTGGGTTGGGGTTCCAGATACTGGCAATTTAGTGGGGGAAGAGGGTGTCACCTATGTGTACCCGTAGACATTAATAGAAATGGAACAGGGGCTGATAGGTATGTGGTGTGCATGAGGTACAAAGGGGGGTGTTAGTAGGGGGATTATCCAGGAATGTGCAGGATTGCTGCAGGGAAGGTCCACAGCTGGCCATGTTGTCTACAACAGCTGTGTATATGCACTGCATTTGATGTTTGCGTCAGACACTCTCACCTCTGGGTAGGGGTGAGGACTACAATAATACCTTGTGGTGCCTACTACATCGGCTTACATGCCTACAGTGTGGTGTTGTGACCATGTGTTCATAGTTGTTGTGTAGTGGGTTATGAAATGACACATATGGTTATACTGTACTTAGCCATGTAAACTGGACTGTGCTGCAGTGGGACCCATATCGGGAATGGCTGCTCATTAGGCGTAAGCATGCCTGGTGATTGTACAGAATCCACGGCCTGTCCAGAGTTTGCTTCATACTATTGGTGTGGTCCCCTTACAATCTGCACCTGTCTGGCAAATACCTGGGAACTGACACCATTAAATACAGACAAGTAATTGGGTTTAGGACCCCACACCCTTCAGCCGAGTCATGCTAATGCATAACCTATTATTCTGTCAGCTTTCTAAGGTTGTAAGTAGAATATGTGCTTTCTGTCCCTATTTGTTCCCCCAATGGTTTAGGTTCTGTCCAGTGGTTTTGCTCTTAGGGGGTTGAGAGGCATGGGCGTAAGCTCTGCCAATTTCGCAATATTACTTACATCCCTGGGGCGGTCCTAATACAACTGCGCCAACACCTGCACACCTAGGCCCATAATTGCATACCCATAGTTCCCCCACCTGCCCCTCCTCTACAGCACTCATCCTTACTGTAGGTGCAAGTGGGGTCTAACCACACTGCTACACACTGCCCACTCTCCACGTGTCAGGACCCATGTCGTACGTTGTGTCGACCCATGGGTCATCAGGCTTGCACAACCTACTGGTCCATATACATATACAGCCTGATTGGATAAATCATTACAGGGACTGACTCTGATGATCATTAATTTTTGGGGTGTCCCACAAGGGACATTGATGTCTTTGTTTCAAGATTAAACTTGGCAGGTCTCTCCCATGGTAGTATCCTGCCTGTGGTCTGGGAAGCAGTGGTGTGTTTACTTGTATCGTGTGTTTGTATGTTTCATCTGTCTAGGTGGGGGTGGTTGATGCTACTTGTTACACATTTGTTGATTGGACCCCTCACCCCCATTTGCATGGCCTGTGAACATATGTAATTCGTAACTGCTGTATCATATCTTTACTATATACAGATATATCTGTATATGTATGCATACATGTATATATTTATATATTGCTGTCTATGTATATCTAACAACATATGGGTGTATGGGTGTCTGCATATGTATATATCTATATGTGGGTATGTATATGTATTCTGTCTCTGTATGTATACATTTGTACTATGGAGAGGGAGAAGTATATCTCCATGTAGCTATGGGTAGATATATGCACACATTCCTCTACATATATACATCTACAGCTGGTTATACTGTTCTTTGCCATGTACATTAGACTTTGCTGCAGTGGGACTCATAGCAGGTGTGGCTGCTTGTTGGGTGACGCCTCTGCCCAATGAACACTTTTTCTCACATCCCTGGGGCTGTCCATATAGACCCACATCAGCCAACACCTGCACACCTAGAACCATAACTAGCTACCCATAGTTCCCCCACCGGCACCTCCTCTACAGCACCCATCCTTACTCTGGGTGCAGGTCGGGTCTGAACACATCACTACACGCTGCCCACTCTCCACTTCACAGAACCCATTTTGTACATTGTCTCGACCCATGGGTCATCAGGCTTTCCCACCCTTGTATTCCTGGTATGTACACACCCCAGCCAGAATGGTCATCATATTGACTTCCTTTGGTTATATGTTAATATTTGCAGGATGTTCCTGTCTGTGTTCCAAGATTAAATTTCACAGGTGAACTGTGTACCCCGGTTGTATCCTGCCTGTGGTCTAGGGAGCAGTGGACTATTTACATTGTTTGTGTGTATGTTTCCTCTGTCTGGCTTGTGGGGGGTGGGAGATCATGCTACGTGCTACATGTTTCTTGCTTGGGCCTCTCACTTCCATTGGCATAGCCTGTGAACATATGTCATTCTTGTCTGCTGTTTCCTATCATAGCTGTATATCTGTGTATACCTACACACACACACACACACACACACATATACATATATATATATATATATATATATATATATATATATATATATACATATATAAATATGTCTGCAATAATATATATATATATATATATATATATATATATATATATATATATGTGTCTGTAACCTCCAGTTACAGTTTCTTACACTCAGTTAGCTTCTATTTTGCTTAATCTGTGTAGGCAATGCATACCCCCCCCCGCAAATGCACTTAAACACGCTTACTGGTGCCTATATATGCTTACTACTGCTTATTTATGCTTAAACCTGCTTACTAGTACCTTAATCATTATGACAGTACCACTTTGATTAAATGACATTAATTAAACATTTCATGCAGTACTCCAGTTCACATTTACATGCTATTATGTAGGTTATACAGCAAAAAGATGTATAAATATGTTTATATACACATTTCACATGGAAAATGATATGTGTTATAGTGGGACTCGAACCATGAATACCTGTTTATTAGACAGATGCTCTAACCACTACACTATTGATGTTAATGTCAATGTTGCATTTTTTTTCTATTTGGGTGATTTTGATGTGTAAGCTACACTAAGCAGAGGGCAGCGACACGCAAACACGCTGCACTTCGCTTACACTTTCAATAATGAAGCAATACAAATGTAAAATAGGGACACGGGGAATCTAATTGTGATAGTTCTAGGACAGGGCTCAGCATTCCACTACGTGCTTGTGTGTTTACTACTTTGATTTTATTTCAGTGTTCGTGGACACTCTTGTATGCTTAGCATACATTTTAGTATCCACGGACACTGAATTAATTGCTTACTATTAGAGGCGGGCACTAATAGTAAGCATTGTAGGTTGTGCAACTGTGGGGACATGTTTAAGCCTCCATAGAGCACTTAAACACACCCCCTGCACTCGCACACGTTTCTTGTGCACGTCGTGGGTGCGGCAGCGCACCCTCATAAATATTCATATGGTGCTGCTGCACCATTTGTAAGGAGGACGCTTGGCGCAAGGGTAAAACCGTTCTTGTGCCGAGCGTCATGAATCCCGGGAATGTTTTTCAATTTAACAAAAGTAATACATAGTCAAGAAGTCTACTATCACTATTTCTGGTTTGCCAAAGCATAATTTGGTTAAATAAAAATCAGCAGATTGTTCAACAACACTATAATATTTCAGAAGGTGACTAGTCACCTAGTCTTAAATACTCATATTCAATCAGGAAACATAATAAAAGCTCTCTGGCTCAAACCACTCAACTGTCCAGATTTTGGGCTCATATTTTTAGTCTGTTCTTCAGTAAATCAGTGGTTTTCGGGCAAATTATTAAGTACTGAAGTCCCTAAATAATGACAGACATTTGAGTTTCAGACTTCATATCCTTCAGAAAAATGCATGTTAACATAACTCTTTTTATTCTAGCAAATTTCTAAGTTTATAAGAGCAATATTTACATTTGTTCCTATTTTGAAGCTTTTGCCCCCCCCCCCCCCCATTATTTTTGGCTTTGTCCAGATTTCTTGTGCTAAGAGGATGAGAGGTATGCTGGCAACTTGTATGATTTGTTTGATAGACCATTTAGTAACCAACCTCATATGAAGACGATAGCTCAGACTTCCATGCTGATGTTGTTTACTGGATCTTGGGAGTTATTAAGGACACCTTTATTCTTCTAAACATTTAGACCTAGTAAGAATGAAATCTAGTTAGAAGCAGGGTATTTTTATGATGTGTGCTGTCTTAAAAATCACTGCTGAATATGTAGAACCCCAATGATTTTGGCCCTGGCTAGTTATCCTTTACAGAGCAGCAGATAACTCTATTGTGTTGCAAGGAACTGTGTATTTCATGTTTAATGTAGTCAGTGTATTACAGTATGCATTCTCATTTATACCATTGTTTTATTTCTTGTACTGAATCTGAATCACACCTAGCCTTTGCAGTATCTATAGACTATAAGCTCACAAACAATAAGCATTACTTTACTCAGCAAGACATTTTGTAATTGAGAAAATTAAATGGTATGATTAGTGCTTTTCCCATAAGTTTCCCTCTGGTGTGTGTGTGTGTGTGTGTGTGTGTGTGTGTGTGTGTGTGTGTGTGTGTGTGTGTGTGTGTGTGTGTGTGTGTATATATATATATATATATATATATATATATATATATATATATATATGTATATACATATTGGGCAAGACTATCAGTGAACCTGAAACTAATGTGACTGCTGCATCAGCAATTCACTATTTTGAAATGTTTATACCTTTTGGGTCACAGTAGTACTTAGCAGGAATGTGTAGTAACAATCTTTCATCAGTGCAGACACTGCTCTTGACATGGTCTAAAATGAGCACAGTGAATCAGCGTGGACAGCTGTCACAAGGCCAGCAGAACTTTTTCCAGCTCAGCTTGGCAGTAGGTTCTGAATTAGCCTCATGAACCTGATGCCCTGTGAGTGGGTTGGACACCACCCACTATTGTGTGTCCTTGACATTGGAATTCCTAACAAAACAACAGTTCCAAGTCTAATCTATGCCAATATGCATTTGCAAAATGCAGTTCTTTTTGCTTGAGCTGTATGTTTTTTTATTATTATGATAAACATTGTGTCAGTCCCTTCCTCCTTACTGCTGTGCTTTTAATTATGTATCTCTGTTTAACTTGGCAATTGAATAAAAGTACCAATTTAACAGATTTTATTTCTTTTGAATTCAGTGGTTAAACATTAATTTACCAAAAGTAGCACACATGCATACATTGTGTGACCAATAAACAATGCCAGGATGTGCTATTATAGGACTTTGGCGCATACCCAGAATAGGTTAATAATGCTGCAAAACTCATTGTTTTTACAATCCTGCACAGCATATTATAATCCAGCAATGCACACCCACAAATAAGAATATTTCATAAGTGTCTCCCTCTGTATTTTCCAGTGAAGATAACTTTTCCATATGGCAACTCATTTATATAAATTTAGTTAGCAGTTATGCAATATCTCCTAGACAGTTAAATAATTAAAGTTTTTTTGCAGAAAATCACTGTGCCAAATTAAAATACCAAGGCCTTTGTTAAAAGTAAAACATTAGATCATGCAAGTAACCCTGCAGATCTGCTCTAATGCATTTTTAAGCCAAATTACATTAGGCAGTGTGTAGTCAAAAATGAAATATATAAATGCATTCAAATATTCTGAAATGCAAGAAATGTGGAGACTTTCAGCCATGAGATTTTTTTCAGCAATGGGAAGCAACATTAATTAGAGAATAGAAAAAGACAACAAATACCAGCCTAGCCAACAGTTACTAGTACTTATTTTATTCTTATGAGTATTTCTTATCATCACCTAGTAGCCCAAATATGGCTTTTTAAAACATCATCCATTAGGGGATACAATAACTGTTTACCTTCCACCATACATCTGAACCTCTTAGCATATGAAATCTGGAAGAAGCCTAAAATAATGGGGGGGATGCCCCAAAATAGAGAGATTATACATATTGCTATTATAAACCTAGCTGCAGGTTTTGTATTAGCATGTGTTTTCTAAATGATGTAAAGTCTAAAGTCAAATGTGTACCATTATTTAATGACTTCAATCCTCAGTGATTTGCCCGAAAAACCACAACTTTTATGAGGAACAAACAAAACATATGCTTCAAAAATCTGGGCATTCTATGAAAATCTGGACAGTTGAGAAGTGTGCCTCCCACAAACTCAATGTTGTGTGTGCCATACAGTTTATCAGATTGATTGACTGATTTACTTTTATTTGCCAGTGTAAAACATTGATCATATTTGACCATTTGCAGTTAAAACCCAGCAAAACAATAAATGTTTTATCTTTATGAAAACATAACCATTACTGATTTCAGGCTGAAAAAGCATAATATGTAGAAAAACATCTGAATTACAGTGAATCTTAGTTTTGCTTGGGAACCAGAATTGTCCAAGAAAACAGGGGTTACTTATTTTTATTGGCAAAAAGTGCATTCAGTATATTAGATTGGAAAATTTAACCTGCAGAAACATTTTAGCTAAATGTTTCAGAGTGTGTGTGTGTGTGTGTGTGTGTGTGTGTGTGTGTGTGTGTGTGTGTGTGTGTGTGTGTGTGTGTGTGTGTGTGTGTGTGTGTGTGTGTGTGTGTGTGTATGTGTGTGTTGGGGGGATCTGGAGTGTAAGTTTAGAATGTGGAGAGGTAAAACCACAAGTTATGAAACTGGATCTCCTTTCATGAAGTACCAGCTGCTTAACTTATCACACAGACTCCCAGTATACTCATATTTTGTTTAACCATTTATCTGTTTTCCTGATTTTTTTTAATTTGAATTATTCCCTGGGTTTTAGAAACATTGGTTATGTGGCTGAGTAATGGTCAATTGAACTTGATAAGCAATATAATAGGAGACAATTAGCATGGCAGAAATAAACTATTTAAGGAATATAGTGGCAAAAATATGCACAGTTACATATAGAAAGCATTACACTATGGCAGTCATATGACCTGAGGAACCCAGTAGTGTGTATGTAGTATATCCATAGTGATGTAAATTAATAGGAACACAAAGGCTTTGCTAAATAAGAAAACCACAGTGACCGCCATAATAAATGCTTCTCCTACCAGTTTATTGACATTAATGGGAATTAATAACTGCATAAGACAAGCAGAAAGGAGGAAGAACAACCAAAGGAACCAGTGAAGACTAAGGAGAAATGAAGAGTGGGTTGGGAATGGGGAAAAAGCAAGGGAAGGTGAGGGCAGGATGGAGGGTATAGGGATGGTAGTGTGGGCAGACAAAAAACACAGAACACAGACAAAGACCAATGGGGAGGTGCTAACCTAAAGTGGGAGGAACACAAATTAGAGACACAGACAGATGGTTATGAGGAGGATCAGACTGCACACTGGGGAGGGAAGGGAAACCCAAGGAAGGGGAGTACCATGATGTGGGATAGGGAAGGGTGACAGCTGACTTTCAGCCAGCCAGAGGCTAGTTACCTCAGTGACTACCCTTCCTATTAGTCTTAACTACTGGTGGTCAAATGAGAAGGGTCAGGCAGTGGTGCAACTCTGTCTGCTGCACAAAGACATTCTCCAGGTGGGCAGTGTGGGTGTCACTTTGTCTATCCACCAATATCATTACCACATAATCCAACTCCGGCCAGGTTACATATTGTGATCTACTGGTGGCAACCCCAGAGGGAGATGTGAAAAAACTCCAAGTACAGATCACTGGAGGCCACCAAGGGAACCCTCCAGGTTGCCTCTGACTGGATGACCTTTATCACCCTACATATATTAGGCCTTGAGGCAGCTGATGACCTAGCGGGAGATGACAGGGCATGTCACAAAAGGGCATATAACCAGCACAGCTAGCTGGAATTGTGTAAGTAATCATATGCCATTTGTGAATATCAATATTATTCATATGCTTGTGTTACAAATGTATTAGAACTGTATGTCATATAGGATAGTTTTGTACAGACATGTGTGCTGAAGAGGTATGTTCTAGAGTACTCAGCTTAAAGATTTATCCACAGTGTACCCTACTGGAAAAGAACATAAATGTATATAAAATATTGTAACTGTGTAAATGTATGTTTTAACAGTGGAAACTGGCATATTGAAGATGAACTTGCTAAACCTCAGTAAAATAGTTGAAATTAAATTATTTTCTAACCACATAATAACATAGATGTTATCTTTCAGTTTCAGTGCAACAGGAGACATAATGTCTAGAACTAGAAGTTTTTTGTATTGTCTTTAAATCTGGAGGAATGTAAATTATTTTATGTCCTCCACCATTTGCCAAATGATCTAAGGTCTATGTGCTTTCACAGAGGGATGCTAAATGCTACAAGCTGCAGTGGGGGGTTTCACCTGGGATAGTCAAATGACCAGAAGTGATGTCATGCTGCAAGTATTCCAGCAGTAATATTTGAAATATTAATTTAAGAACTCTCTGAGAAAGGTAGAGCATTTTGTATTTTGTCTTTGACTTGACATCAGCTGGAAAACCCACTCACCACATCTGGCTTGCCTTGTTATGAGTAAGTAAGTCTAGGGTACAGTAATTTCTCTTAAATGCAGTTAGGAATATAGTGAAGTAAAGCTTAGATGTTTTCTTTATTTATTTGAGACTGTCCTGCAATGTTGTTTTACATATTTCCTGTCGTTTTGAACTCTGAAGTAACTGTGATTGTTTACTGAGTATTTTCTTGTTGTTTTATTATTTATTATTAAATATATTTAAAACTTTCAATTGTGGTTGGTCTGTCTAGACATATTTTAAGCTCTTAGAGTGCTTGCATATTTATTTGGTGACACTGTGTGGGCCACTCCTAAAAGTCTTGCTCTTGGACAAACTACCAGTTGAATTAATAGTAACATTACACAGTAAGATTGGACACCCTTTGCTAAGGGTCTTAAAGTAGCTGATAAGTAGTGGCTGGTAGCAGTAAAACCTACCTTATAGTCTGGGAAAAAGGTGCACAGCTAGTACACCTGTGCCAGCCTTTCCCAGGTGTGTGTGTGTGTGGGGTGGTGGGGGTGGTGGTGAATAAATCAAATCTCAATGAGTGTGTGTGTCAGCTACTTGGGCAGGGACATGAATCACTGGTTGGACAGAGAGGGTGCTGGTAGTCTTGACATCGTCAGTCAGCTGAGATCTCAACTCTATATCTGTGCCAGTGGAGAGTTTTACTGGGGATCTGGAGAAAGAGGAAGAAACCAGCCCTGAACTGACTGCGGTCTCTGTGTGCTCTTAAGGGAAATTGCACTTTACTGTGTGTGTACTTGTCATCCTCCCAGTGTGTACTTTCCCCACTGTTGCCAGTGGTGAGGATTGAGGCTCTTTGATTACTAGGCCAGTGGTGGGGCATCACAGGGCAGGTTAATGGTAAGGTAACCACTGAGACATCACAGCCACAGCTGTGGCTGACAGTTCATAAAATGACAACATAAATGGAGAGAAATAAAGCAATAAACAACAAATAAATATAAAAAAATAATCTTGTCAGTGGTACAACAGGTAGCACATTTGCCTTAGATGCAGAAGGCTGTGGGTTCTTTTCCCACATGAGATAGGTTGATTACTGACACTGAAGTGAAGCAAAATGGTAGTGATTCACTCCTGAGTGTACCATCTTTCAGATAACACATTAAACCCAGGCTCCATCTGCTTGAGTTGGGGGTATCTCAGGTGGATGCAAAAGATCCCATGGTGTTAGAAAAATATGTATTAATGTATATGTTTAGTGCTATTAGAAGCTAAAAGGGTTAACACATTTCATTCTATTTTATGTACAGCTTAATTCTGTATGAAATTACAAGATGCTTTTCTAACTGCAGTATGCTTTCTGAAACTGCAAGATGCTCTCTGACCTAGTATTTGCTAGCACAGCAAAATTCATGTTTATGCCTTTTGAAAATCTACTGCTAGGTCAGGAAAATAATGAATAGAACAATACTGTTTTCTATAATGTTACTGAACTTGAACAATCAGCTCTGTTCGTGTATGAGAACATGCACAGCTGCGGAAAAGACAGATACAGTTAAAACAAAGACTGCTTGAAGAAATGAACTATAATCTGTACTTGCTTTGTGCTCGAATTAGCCATAGCACCTTGAATGGTAACATTGCATAGTGAGAAGTTGTATCTGACCGGTGGTCATCAAGGCCATGTTGTTTTTCTTAGGAAGTTTTTTTTTGTAAACTTGATATGCCAGCAGAAAATCATGGACAAACAGCTGCTATGAAATAATATTGAAAGAACTCGTGATTTATTACGTCAGCTTAGTAGGCAATGCCTTGTAAGAAATGTATAAGAATAGCTTCACTTCCTGATTCTAGTTAGACAAACTCTGTAGTAGCATGTTTTTGTCTCCTTGCTGCAAGATTAAAGTGCCTTAACCTGAACCTGCCATGTGTTGATCTTTTTGAAGTTGTTTTTCCTTTGACAGATTGGTCCTTCGGACTGGAAACTCTCACTTTGCCTCAGGTCAGATGGGCCAGGTGGCATGAAACCATACGGGGAAGAGACCACATCGGTTCTTCTGCTCTGAAAGACCTCCGACTGAATTGTCGTTCAAAAGAGGCCAGCCACTTTTCTGATCTGCGACTGGAGGATGAGTTAACGGTTTTCCATCGAACCTGGTGATCAAGCACGGAGGCTCAGGTAAGGTGAGATTTACCTTTCTTTCCTGTTTTAGATCAGGGACTTGATTTGAATCATCTGTCAGGAGATTTGTTTTATACAAGTCAGGGATCGAAAGATTGCAGTCTTGTCATAGATCAGGGAAACAGAATAGGTAAGCCAGTTATTCTAGATAAACTGTGAAAAAGAAATATTGTGGTACCACATAAAGATAAGAAGGGTTACGTAACACTCTGACAGTCAGAACAATATGGGTAATAAGTGCACAAAAAGTTCCCAAGATCCACTGTTAACTGAAGATGCAAAATATATGCAATTACAGCATGCCGACAATGTTAGGTACTATACAAAATGGGTTAATAAATATGAATTTGATGGCAGATTAGAAAAATCCTCATTTACTAAACTTGTCAAACAGCTTAAAACCGACACAAAAGGTCAGGTAAAAAAGCAACGTCAGTTAGGCATTCCTCAGGCACACAGGTGGATTGAGGAAGCAAACCATAAGGAACAAAAAAGTAATAATTCAAAAGCTATGTTTCTAGATAAAGAAGACATTAATTTAGTAATAGCATCAGCCCCTCCGCCCCCTCCACTTCCTGCACCAGTATATGAAGCGAGTGGACAAGCTGGTCCACCTCTGCTATACCCGACTGTCTCCGCGAAGCCAAGACCATTTGTCAGAGATCCCATTGAGACTAGGTCTCGAACATGTAACTTAAGAGGGGATATTGAGTTATATCAAATGAACAAAAATTCCCGGGCTATGAGTGAAGAAGAGATAAGTCTGCTCATAGAAGTACCAAATCCTCAGGCAGGACAGGCAGGGCAGGACCCAACTCTCGTAGTATATAGACCGTGGACACTGGAAGACATCCAGAAAGCCACAGAGGGAATTCCCCATCCAAAAGTTAATTTTAGAAAATTCTTAGAAGACTTACAGGGCGTGAGGTTAAGTTATCATTTAAATGGGGAAGAAGTAGAAAAAGTAGTTAGACAAATCGTAGGTCCAGATTGGCACATGATCATTGGCAACTGGAATCCCCGTGATGCAGAACACAAGCCACTCCCACATAGCAATGCAGAACTGGATAACAGAGTGAAAGGTCTAACAGACCGAATCTCTGAGAAATGGAAGTCTAGGGCAGACTGGACTTGCATTAATCAATGCATCCAACAAGAAGGTAAAACTGTTGACAGATATTATACTAGATTATTAGAGTGTTTTAATAACCATTGTGGAATGCAGGTACCTGAAGACCAAACACATGATTCCCCGTATGAGCAGCAGCTAAAGAATGCATTTTTGAAAGGCAGTATTTTGCCTATAAGCAGCATTATTACAAAGCACATGGTAGACCATCGTACAAGTAGATTACAGTCACTACTAGAATATGCTAGACATGCCAAAAGGCATTTTAACAGTAAAAAGAAAAAATAAAGCCCAAGTATTTTCTGTAGAAGATGGAGCAGATGTTTATGTAGTACAGTCTGGAAAAAAGGGCAAGAAAAATGCCCAAGGAAACAAACAATCTGATAAGCGATCAGAGGAGTTTGAAGAGAGAAAGAAAAGGGGTGAATGTTTTAAGTGCAGAAAAAAGGGACATTTAGCAAGGGATTGCAACCAAAACAAGAAGGTAGCCATGGAAGATAAGGAGGGTGAGGACTGACTATATGATAGTCAAGATTCACTAGAGGGGATTAACCGAGAAAAGACAAACACAAATAGAGGGAGCAGAGAATGTGATAGAAGAAATAGAGGAAATACAAGAAATTGCAGATGGTGAAGAAAGTGAAATTTTAGACTTAGCATTATTGAGCCTAGAGCTCTATTTAGCAGACACAAAACCGGAAGTTACACTTCTGGTAGAGGGGAGGGAAGTAAAATTCTTGTGTGACTCAGGGGCTTCACGTGCCCTGATACATCCTTCCAAACTACCAGAAAATTCAGAATCATTTGATTACATACTAGTAAAAGCAGCTAATGGACAGCTGTATCGGGAACCACTCTCCCATAACATAGCAATAACTGACCCTGTTTCAGGGATGACCCAGAAAAGCAAAATTGTTGTTTCTGCAAAATGCCCGGTAAACCTTTTGGGCAGAGATCTTATGCAGATATTTGGCATAGCAGTAGTTCCAACTATGCAGAGTACGGAAGCACAGCAACAAATGGATACTTTTGTGGTGCGACCAGAGGGCGAAACATTTTATTGGTACAGCCAGGACTTGGTCACGACTGGTCCAGGGGCAGTAACCGAAGAACTGATGAATGTAGCCATCAGTAAGTCCCCCTCCTTTGACACTGATAAACAGCATTTGTTGCACTGTACTCTGTATTATTGTAGCACACCAGGACCTGATAAGGAATATGAGCAAGAACTGTTTAAAAGCCATGCAAACAGATTAGTATTACGTAATCTGTACTGGGACACAGAAGGGAACAGTGTAGTTAGCTGTTCATTGCCCCAGGAATTCTTTGCACTCTATAAATCTAATCGATTACCACATGTTAGTTTAACTAAAGACAAGAATGTGAAATGGGCAGACCTAGGAGGAAGAGTCACAAAGTGGGAAAAACAGACGAAGTTAGAATTGTCAGAACAGGGAGTACAGAAGCAGAAGTTAAATTGGATAACACAGACACACCCAGCTGTACACTTGCAGTCTAGCGAGGACAGCTGATTAGCACTCTTACTAGAAGAGGAAGAAAATGCCTTACAGAGCATGCCAGAAACTCTCTGGTCAACAGGGAAATCAGATGTAGGATTAATTCGTACACTAGGACCAGTTACTATCACGCCAAAATCAGCATTTAGACCACAGAAGAGACAGTATCCCTTAAGGAAAGATGTAGAAGTAGGAATAAAACCTATAATAGCAGCTTTACTTAAGGAAGGAGTACTGGTAGAATCTCCCGATTCGCCATGTAACACACCCTTATTTCTTGTCAGGAAAGCAAACGGAGAATGGCGTATGGTCCAAGATTTACAAGCTGTAAATGACGCAGTAATACCTAGAGCACCTACGGTGCCAGATCCACACACCCTATTGAATGATTTGAAGCCTCAACAGAAGTATTTTTCTGTGGTAGATATTAGCAATGCGTTCTTTTTGATACCGATACACCCTGACAGCCAACATTGGTTTGCATTCACATTTCAGGGGAAAAGGTATACATATACGCGACTACCACAGGGGTATTGTGAAAGCCCAACAATATTCGCACAAGAGATGGCAAGCAACTTGGTAGGATTTAGCCCACCAAGAGGCAGTCAGATTTTACTTTATGTAGACGACATCCTGCTGGCAGCCCTCACCCAGTAAGAATGCAGAGAAGATACCATAGCATTACTACAATTTCTAGCCACTCAAGGACATAAAGTAAACAAAAACAAGTTGCAGCTTTGGAGAAAGCAGGTTAAATACCTTGGATATGTAATATCCAAAAAAGGCAGAACATGAGATGAAGATAGGAAAATAGCAATTTTACAAGCACCCAAACCGACTACCAAGAAGGAAATTATGTCCTTCCTGGGTACGACTAATTTCTGTCGGAGTTGGATTCCAAACTATGCCTTGGAGTCTGCTCCACTCACCAACTTGATATACAAGAAGCCTATGGCAGCACAAGATTTATTACAATGGACACCAGAAGCAGAATCAGCTTTCTGCAAACTGAAACAATTGATAGCATCCTCATTAGTTTTAGGATTACCAAACTATCATAAACGTTTTTTTCCAAACTGTAGATTGTAAGCAAGGTTATATGACATCAGTGTTAACACAGCAACATGGGGATAAGCAACACCCCATAGCTTACTATTCATCACAGCTGGACCCAGTGGTGTGATCCTTGCCCCACTGTGTACAAGCAGTAGTCACAGCTGCAATGGCAGTACAGGCTTCGGCCTCATTAGTGTTATTCCACCCTCTCACATTGAGAGTGCCTCATGCAGTCGCAATTCTTTTACTGCAAGAAAAAGTAGCATATCTTTTGCCTGCTAGACATCTTTCCTGTATGACTATACTCTTGAGCCAACCTCATATGACAATAGAATGATGTACAACTTTGAATCCATCTACCTTGCTCCCGACCTCTGCGGATGGCACACCACACAGCTGCCTGCAGGAGATTGAGCAAAAGACGTTGCCTAGAAAAGATCTAATGGATGTTCCCTTGGATGATGCCGAGGTGACATATTACATGGACGGCTAGTGCAGAAGGGGTCCTACAGGGCAGAACCTAGTGGGGTATGCAGTAGTTTCTGATACTGAGATTTTAGAAGCAAAGTCTTTACCACACAACTTATCTGCACAAGCAGCAGCAAAGGGTAAATGTGTGAACATTTTTACTGACAGCCAGTATGCTTTTTCTACTGTACACATCTTTGCGCAACAGTGGAAGAATAGAGGAATGATAACATCTACTGGTAAACTGATTAATCATGCGCAGTTTATTTTAGATTTGTTAGAAACTATTCAGTTACCTCAGAAAGTAGCTATTTGTAAATGTGTAGCTCATACCAAGCAACAAGATAGGATTTCAAAAGGTAATGCGAGAGCTGATACGGCTGCAAAGCAGGCAGCTTCAGCTTCAGAAGTATTTCTTTTGAGTGAGGAATTACAACCTTCTGAGATTTTAGATTTAGAAATGTTAAAAACAATGCAGACACTTACTACAAAAGTAGAAAAACAGAAATGGATAAAACGAGGAGCAATTCTTGAGAAAGTGCTGTACATCTCCAAAGAAGGAAAACCGATTTTGCCGTCTAATTTGTTTAGATATGCAGCTTTGTTGAGCCATGGGCAGTGCCATGTCTCAACAGGGGGGATGGTACAGTTAGTGAACCGAGTGTTCACAGCATATGGATTTACAAACTACACAAAAAATTTTTGTGCAGTATGCCATGTTTGCAACAAGCATTATGCACAAGGGGCATTGAAGCCTAAACAAGGGCGTTTCCCAACACCACCGTACCCGTTCCATACTATCTGTATGGATTTCATAGAACTGAACAAATGTGAAAATAAGAAGTATTGTCTTGTCATTATAGATATGTTTTCCAAATGGGTGGGAGCTTTTCTGACCAAAAATCCAGATGCAGCTACTGTTGCAAAAGCCCTTGTTAAAGAAGTTATTCCTAGATTTGGCATACCGGAAAAGATCTATAGTGACAATGGCACACACTTTGTAAATCAAACTATACAACAGTTGAGCCGATATTTTGGAATTTCCTTAAAAAACCATTGTGCATACCACCCACAATCTGCAGGAGTAGTAGACAGGCATAATGGGGTTTTGAAAAACAAACTTAGGAAATTAATTAGTGAGACACAAAAGAACTGGGTGCACTGCCTGCCTCTGCCATTGTTGAGCATGAGAACCGTTCCGAATGCAAAGGGGTTAACTCCTTTTGAAAAATTATTTGGGAGGGCATATTATATACCTCAATGGAAACCTCTCATGCCTGCAGACCAGGAGCCTGACAGTTCACTCGCAGATTACATGAGACAACTTTTAAGTAATAAACAACTTTTGCAGTTAAATTCTGTTTCAGATAAAGAACAAACCAGACCATTGGAAGCAGCAGTAGTCCCAGGCATGTGGGTCTGGGTGAAAGTCATCAAGAGAAAGAATTGGGCATCACCGAAGTGGGAAGGGCCATATCAAGTGCTACTGTCAACACCCACTGCAGTCAAGATTGCAGAGTGAGCGTCCTGGATTCATATGACACACTGTAAATTGGTTAAAAACTTTGAACTGGACCAAAAACTTGTTACTGTTACACAAGAACAAAATGACCAGATATGGAGCAAATAGAAATACAGAACAAACCCAGAAGTATTGTATGATCATTCTGTTAACTATACTGATAACTTTTTGCTGTGGCCTTTCCTTTTTCCAGCCACACGAGCTGAACTGAATAGACGAGATGCATTACCCATAGACTGGCATCCGAACTTTAACACTTACCAAGCAATTAAATATGTGTATGCTGAAACTTTTAATGTTTTGAATTGCTGGATTTGCACAGCTATACCAACAGCATACGGGGGATTGTTAATGACTGCTGTCCCCCTAGGGGTCAATGAGACCTGGGAAAATTTGATTTTTGATACTACAACTGTGAAATCACAAGACAAAATAGCATTGTACCTGCCTGTTACACAAAAGGGAATTGTATGTTTTTACAAAAATGATACTGTTCAGGTGGGTTGGAGCAATTGTAATGTGACTGTTCCTTACAAATGTTATATCAAAGCTAATAATGCAGGTTATATTTGTGATACAAACTATGACTCATATTTTGAAGTACAATGCAATCCTGTTCTTTTTAAACAACTATCTATCATTGATAAGAAAATGTTTCATGCAGGGCAAGTATATATTAATACTAAAGTAGAGAATTGTTATTTTGTGTGTGGGAAAAAGGCATACAAATGGTTATCTGAGAATTGGTCCGGCAGTTGTTTTTTGGGTTACCTGGTTCCGGCCATACGACACACTGCAGTTTTGCCTCAGGAAAGAATTTGAAATGTCAGAGAAGTCACCAAGAAACCTGTAAATCCAATCAAGAGACCCGAGAGTCCAATGGGATGAATTGAAGCAGGCTGGAGAAACCATAACTCCGTGAAAAACAAAGATAAACTGACACACATGGACTTGAGTGACACTGTTATGTCGTGGGCAGGCATAGCCCCTGCATATGGCACAGTGAAATCGATTTGGGAGCTGAGAAAACTATCCAAACTTCTCGAAGTAATGAGCAATGCAACTTTTTCTGCTCTCGAATTAGTAACTGATGAACTGAACGCTATAAGAACTGTGGTGCTTCAAAACCGCATGGCTCTCGACTTCACCTGTGGTACGTGCCTTTAATAAAAGAGGAGTGCTGTTCGTATATTCCTGACAACCAGCATGAGATATACAACCATCTTGAGGTGATTCAGCAAGTGTCAGCCATGACCAAACCAGGCCCAAACCCACTGACGGATTTTTTCCAGAATTTGTTTGGGGGGTGGGGTAGCATCCTAATGAACACCCTGATTGCCATTTGTGTGGGATTACTCCTGTTAGGAGTGTGTGTTTGTTGTGGTATTCCCTGCATGAAAAGATTGATCAAAGATTTTATAGACATGTCAGTTTCTGAAACTTTGTATCAAAGTACTGAAATTGAAGAACTGTTGAAAAATGAAACACTTTCATAAGTCTAAACTGAATGACTCTCTTAACTGCAAATTCTGAACAGAAAGAGGTTAGGAAAAGAAGCAAACTGTTTATGCTTTTGAAAATAGAATAAAAAGTATTAACAGGGGAAAATGTTAGAACAATATGTATTAATGTATATGTTTAGTGCTATTAGAAGCTAAAAGGGTTAACACATTTCACTCTATTTTATGTACAGCTTAATTCTGTATGAAGTTACAAGATGCTTTTCTAACTGCAGTATGCTTTCTGAAACTGCAAGATGCTCTCTGACCTAGTATTTGCTAGCACAGCAAAATTCATGCTTATGCCTTTTGGAAATCTACTGAGAAGCAGGTGATTATCTGCTAGGTCAGGAAACTAATGAATAGAACAATACTGTTTTCTATAATGTAACTGAACTTGAACAATCAGCTCTGTTCGTGTATGAGAACATGCACAGCTGCGGAAAAGACAGATACAGTTAAAACAAAGACTGCTTGAAGAAATGAACTGTAATCTGTACTTGCTTTGTGCTCGAATTAGCCATAGTACCTTGAATGGTAACATTGCATAGTGAGAAGTTGTATCTGACCGGTAGTCATCAAGGCCATGTTGTTTTTCTTAGGAAGTTTTTTTTTTTTTGTAAATTTGATATGCCAGCAGAAAATCATGGACAAACAGCTGCTATGAAATAATATTGAAAGAACTTGTGATTTATTACGTCAGCGTAGTAGGCAATGCCTTGTAAGAAATGTATAAGAATAGCTTCACTTCCTGATTCTAGTTAGACAAACTCTGTAGTAGCATGTTTTTGTCTCCTTGCTGCAAGATTAAAGTGCCTTAACCTGAACCTGCCATGTGTTGATCTTTTTGAAGTTGTTCTTCCTTTAACAGATTGGTCCTTTGGACCGGAAACTCTCACTTCGCCTCAGGTCAGATGGGCCAGGTGGCATGAAACCATACGGGGAAGAGACCACATCGGTTCTTCTTCTTCTTCTCTGAAAGACCTCCGACTGAATTGTCGTTCAAAAGAGGCCAGCCACTTTTCTGATCTGCGACTGGAGGATGAGTTAACCGTTTTCCATCAAACCTGGTGATCAAGCACAGAGGCTCAGGTAAGGTGAGATTTACCTTTCTTTCCTGTTTTAGATCAGGGACTTGATTTGAATCATCTGTCAGATTTGTTTTATACAAGTCAGGGATAGAAAGATTGCAGTCTTGTCATAGATCAGGGAAACAGAATAGGTAAGGCAGTTATTCTAGATAAACTGTGAAAAAGAAAAATCGTGGTACCACGTAAAGATAAGAAGGGTTACGTAACATTCTGACAGTCAGAAAAATATGGGCAATAAGTGCACAATTGTAGTCATCAAAATGTATGGTGAAGGCCATTGATGTGATTCTGGAGGCTATGTTAAATGGGCTACATTTGCAGATGCTGTGGTATCCACTCACACTGCCACAGTAGGCTTCACGGATGAATACTGCACAGTGAAGTGTGATGAATGCACACCAGTGGTGGACTACAGGCAGTTACCCTGCATCAGTGATCTGTTATGGTGTCCTGTGCTCCTGGGTTGGCCAGATATTGTACAGTCTGTTCTCACTGTGGGCTGTGGAGTGTGGCAGATATGATTGTACTGTATGCATATCCTCACATTTACATACCAAAATGGCTTCCAAAGAAAGAAAATAAATGGAGAAGTTCTTCCAGGCAGATGGAGAGACAGAAATGTTGCTGCAGACACTCCATGAATATGGCCAGTGGATTATCCTAACTAACAAGATGGACCATGCCTTCTGCGAAAATGTGTGGTAGTACCTTGTAGCAGGTATAAATGCTTTTGGTGGCAATAACAGATTGCTAAATGAAGTACACCATAGCTTCACAGACAAGATCCATTATTCCTGCACCAGGGTAACCACCTCTGCACAGGACAGGATGGCCGCAAGTAAGTTCCATCTAGCCAGACATCACTTATGCACATGGAGGAGCTAATGGCATTTCTGTCAGGGATGACAAACCATTCCATCATACCTAATGGAGGATATTGGATATTGATGCAGAACTTCACCCACCACTACTGATGTCAGTGAGTGATGCCCTAGGTGGGCATGCTCATACATCTATATCATACATTGCAACATACCAGAGCTGAATGAGTCACATAGCAAATTTGGGCATATCATCCTTTCACAGTCTTGCATGTTCACAACCCTTGTCAGGCTATGACACACACATACATATGTGTGCATGCACACACACACACACACACACACACACACACACACACACACACACACACACACACACACACACACACACACACACATGTGCCCACTCACACAAAGCCTTAGACCTCACCAACACTTTGTGCCCCTTGCCAGCCCCTGTCACTGTACTTTTTCCACCTGTGTATGACAATTGTGCCCTGCCCTCATTGTTCTGTTACCATGATACTTTGTATCTGATGCACAGAGTGGCTAGACATGCACAGTATAGCATGACCTGGTTATTGTATTGCATGTAACATTGTTACTCTTTGTTATGATTATTTTCACCCAATCAAATGCTTTCTCTTGAGTAGTGGTACAGGATACAGCACCTGCTTTTGTCTGACATGGCCATCCCTGACAGCTGCATACTCAGTCTTCTTGTCAGGTATCTCCTGCACTGCTGGCTCCCACACATCCTCTCCTGGGATAGCAATACCCTGCTGTACCTGTCTGTGTATCATCACGGCATGTCACACTGCACACACGGCAAATAACTTGCAGCATGTTTGTGGAGCATACTGCAGGATGCCATTGGCAGCATTTTTATTTAACATTTCAGAAGGCTGCACAGAAAGCACATGCTCTAAAATGTTTAAAGTTGGTGATTTTATCAGATTCCTTAAATAAAGAACAGGAAATTACTTGGTTTCAGTTGAATTTCCAATCACCTAGTGATTTATACATTTCAGTGTTATTTTATTAAATTTTATTGTACTGTTTAGTTAAAATAAGAGGTCTGTTGTGTTTATAGAGTCATCTGGCTGTTTCTGCATTGCTAACATATTTCTCGTATCAGATACAGCATTATGCTCAACTTTTCCTAACTTTTATTGCTGTTTTATTTCTTTTTCAGCTAATTTTGGTCAAGTGTTAGCTTTCTAAGCGCCAGTTGTAATGTTCTGTGGCAAGGAACACATTTCTACTGTATTCTGGAAGGAGGCATTACTGGCTGAAGTCCTAGCTACCTTTCTAATGGTTCCTTCATTTCCCCTGCCTGGATAAACAGTGCTGAATGCTGCTTTGTGCAGTGCTATGCAGGCCATTCCATTTTCAAATTCTCTATAAACAGCCCTAGTCATTCTCACACTCAATAAGATACTAGCTGTATTCCCACACAGTCTACTAATTAGATTCCTGTGGCATGCCCATTACTTAGATAACTGAGAACAGTCTTTATTCATCATACCTTTATACTTTTATCCCCTTTTATGCTACAAATATGAGCCATTTATTAATAAATCCTAAATTCACTTTCCAATAATATCAGCAATATGTTATATAATTGAATTTCTAATTACTTAAATATTTAGAAATCAAGTAATATTAAAGTCCTTTATTGTATTCCTGCACTAAGGCGGCCATGGTGGTGCAGTGGTTAGCATTGCCACCTCACAGATAGAGGTTCTCCGTTTCAATTCTCGGCTGGGGAGCCTTCTGTGCAGAGTCTGCATGTCCTCCCTGTGGTCGTGTGGGTTTCCTTCGGGTGCTCTGGTTTCCTCCCACATCCCCAAAGACATGCAGTAGGTGGATTGGACACTCTAAATTGGCCCTAGGTGTGAGTGTGTGCATGTGTGTGCCTTCTGTGGAAGGTTGGGCGCTGAGCTGGCAACTCGACACTGTAAAACTCCACTGCCAATCATGAGCGGCCAGATGATCTGCTGTGGTGACCCCTAACCGGGAAAAGCCGAAAGAAGAAGATTGTATTCCTGCACTAAAATAGGTCAGCCATCTTGTCCACCAGCAGTTGCTAACCTCATAGCACTTGCTATACTCAGGCAGTGCAACAATTGCTTGATGCTCACAGACAATGAAAAAATGCTTAGCTTATCCCTATCTATATGTGAGAGATACAGGTATTTAGCCAAATTGGAGGCCTCCTTTTCACAAACATAACCTGTGAGCAACACACACCACCAAAGCATTCCACACAAATACACAGAAACTATCATATGCTGATGCTGTAAAAAAGTTCTTGCCAAAGCCTTCAAGACCCAGTAAATCTAGGGATCAGAATAAATCAAACATTACAGCACCTTGTAACTTTCTCACAATAAAGTGTCCCCCAGGTAGTAAATTACTCCAAAACTTTTGCACCTATACACCATTCTAACAAAAGTGTACTAATGATTGGTGACTCCATTGTCAGAGTCACTAACTCAACTCTCACAAGACAGGACAAAGACAGGGTGACAGTAAGTTGTATTTCAGGAACCAAGTATTCTGAAATATCAAGGGCCCTAAAGACCCTTGAGCCAAACAGATACGATTACGATAAAGAAATGATCCTTGTGGGGGTAAATGGCATAGCATGTAAAACTTTGAGGGATATGTAGAGAGACATGACTGAACTTTCACTGCATGTCACAAATGTAGGTAAGATCATGGTTTTGAGTGGAATACTTCATTTTCCATGAATTATGCCAAAGTATTGGGAAAGGTGACTGGCTTCAACCACTGACTTGGTAGCTAGTATCATTCCGGGGGGTATAGTATATGTCAGCATGGGAGGAGATGCTAGAAATTCATACTTGCTATGGCAGGGATGGTTAGTACCTGTCATTCCAGGGCTTCTGCATACTGGCTAAAGTCCTAGCTACCCTACAGCCCCTGTTTAGGCAGAGTCCCTAAAATAGATTTATAGGGATGACAAAAGCACACATTTACCCTTGGGTAAATGTTGGCTTACCACATTGAAAATGTGTTAGTCTTTGATTGTAGGAGCATGAATTATGTACTTATAAGGGAAAGGCATGTTGGCACTCCCATGTTGCCCTCTATTCAAGATAGGGGTACGGATCATAACAGGAATATCTCATCACTAGGATGCTGAAATACCAGTTTTACCAGTTCTGTTACTGGTGAGCTTACAATGTTGGTCAGCCTCCTTTCAGACTTCCTGCAGAGTGGTGTTAGAGGATCGGGTACTTGTAACAATGGGAGACCCAGTATGTCTGAGCGGAGAATCAACAGTAGTTTTGAAAGAAGACATGGTGTGTCCCCTAACATGACTGGCCTTAATGACTGTCAGGAACAGATCATTGAGTCCAACTACCATCGAGGTACTGTACCAAACCATAACTTTTGCCTTAATGATAACAACCATTTTTCAAATGTTAATAAAGGGTTGCAGTGTAGTTTGGGCCGTTCTGACGCTATTAACTTTTGTGTCTTGTTAAATAAGGACTTTTCCTTAGCTTCTGAGCAACATGGAAAAAAAACTGATGAGACTCATGAGCTAACAGCTGGACAATGAATACTTAAACTAATGTGATCATCTAGGCAGGGTCCAAAAGGGCCTTCGCTACTTCAGTTTTCCAAATGGTGTTACACCCGGTTCTAAATTCCACAGTGATTCAGATGAACTGTGTAACCATCAAGGACTTGAGCTTTTAGCATTAATCATTGACAACAACAAATGTTTGACTGAGAATTTACAAACAGAAGTTGAGCAATGGCATGGTGTTATTGTTAATGACCTGTTTTTCTCTACTCACAAGGATCTCTATGACAATGTATTTAACAATGTTGATTTTCATGAAGAGAAGGTGAAAAACATAAAAAAAAAACACGGCTAAGTACAAGCAGCAAAATGAGCCTGGGAATGTTTTTCCTTTATTAACTAAACAGAATCCTCAGAGTGACCCAAACCATCTGCATGATTGCAGCTATAGAACTATTGGTGCTAATCACCACCAAGAATCCCAAGGGGATGAGGTACCCCACAGGAAGCACCTAACCATTATGTACTTTTGCAAGTAGACCTTTTAAGGTTTCCACTCCTTCGCAGATTGGAGAGGTTAGCAAGCCGGGAAAATGTTCCTTATCACAGGGATCATGGAATTCCCGACTAACCACTCAGCGGCAGACCCACTAGGTACAGTTATACAAGAGGAAAGGGGAAGGGCAGAGGATGAAGTGGGCCCAGAAACTTTTAATTCCATGTACCTCAACTCATATTGTGTTCTCAAAAAAAAATGGTATCATGGCCACCAGTAACACTTTTACTATTTATAATTACAGTGGTTTGAGTATAACTGACAACTATTTTTTCCCTTTTTTGAAAAAGGATTCACCTTTGTACCAATACTGAAATATGACTTGGTCGATACATTACTGGAGTTTAAACTGTATGTAAGGAAACTAAACCTTGGTGTGGTCTTTGAAAACAATGTACCTGCTTGTAACAATGATAATAAGAGTTTTAAAAAGAAAAGTTTGATGATTCCAGCCATGAATCCCACAATTCAAGTGTTTGCTCACACTTGTGAATGGGAAATTTACCAAATTTTGTTAGGGGAAATATGCTAATACAAGATTACAGTTTTGAGTCAATGAGGATTTTTCTTGTTGGAAGACCAGAAAAATAACCTCTCTGTGAGAATTATGAAGCCCAATAAGGGTGGTGAGAATGTGTTGTTTCATAGCTTCAGCTACAGTGCAGAAATGATAATTATTTTATAAAAGTAGAGTTTACATTACAGTTTCAAAAAATTAGGTCAACATAGCTTATCAAGATTGACCTATATTATGGAGGAGGGACTACTTGAACGATACATTGACATTGAGAAATATATATTTTTTTAAATTCCAACCCCATGATACCATCAATTTTTAGAATACCAAAGATACATAAAAGCACCACAACCCGCCTTTCAGGTCTATAGTTTCAGCTGCTGGATCCAAGAACTACAGTTATCTGTTATAATAAATAGAATGTTGAAGCATATCCAGGAATTACCTACACACATGATCAGGAATCCTTGAGAACTTTCAGATGGTTCAAACCAGACCTGTGGGCAAGTAATGTTACCTTTTTAACCATTGATGTAATTGATTTGTTTTCATGTATTCCTAAGGATTAGGCCTGTTTCATGAATCCCTTTTCTATTTTGATTTTCTTACTTCTGCAGATGTCAACCTGCTCCTTGAATTCATGTAGATATTTCTAACTAAAAAATGTATTTGATTTGAAGATGAGATTTAAAAAAAAAATTAAAGCAGTAGCTATGGGGGCAGCTTGTGCCACCATATTTGGTGACATTTGCATGGGAAAACAAATATGTACTTCCCTCTTCTTTTTCAAAGTACATTAAGCCGTATTTGCGGTTTTTGGATGACATATTTATTTTATGTCAGGTAATTCAGACATTATTCCAGAATTTATTGAATAACATCAATGAAACGACTACATTTCTTAAAATTACTTATCAAACTAACAACAAGCAGATTAACTATTTAGACACATTTATTATTAAGGGGGAAGAAGGTTTTTTATCTAACATATACAGAAAACCAACATTTTCAAACAGTTGCTTGCACTTTAAAAGTTCCCACCCATACACATACAAAAAAAAAGTCTTGTAAAAGGGCAATTTATAAGATTAGCCTGCATGATTTCTGATAAGAATTTGTTTGAAATAGAATTAAATGGGAAAGGATGTTCTTAGAAAGGGAATATCCCTACGACATAGTAAGAGGTGTTAGTAAAGAAATACTTGAAGGGTGGAGGAAAAATACATACTAGTACTGGCTACTGGATTGGAAAAAGTGACTCACCAGAATAAACATGGTGTCACATTCTTGAATAGATTAAACTCTGCAGTAAAGACTGATACACGGGAAGAAACATGTGGATCTACTGACACTAACAACTCAACTGTAGAGATACTAGATGTTAATCAATATCAAAGGGCATTTACTGTGCATTATAATGCTGGTGCAAAAACAGTGAAGAATGAATAACCAAAAATTGGTGTATTTTATCCATTGATCACAAAGTAACTAAGGTAGTTGGGGAGAAACCTTTGTTTATTTACAAATGAGCTAGTGATATTAAAAATCTAGGTGAAATACGAAGAGACAAAGCACCAGACCACACACAGAATAGCAATACAAAAATGTGTTTTTTGTGATCAATGCAAATATAGTTTAGAATCCAATTCCTTTAGGTTGAACAACAGTTTGAACTCTATGCTATACCCACAATGAGGCAATTGTACCAGCAAGGGGCTAATTTGTCTAGCAATTTGTTCATTTTGTACAGCCTTCATGTGGAAAAAACTGAATGACAAGTAAAAAATGGGATATTGAAACATTATTATGACATCTCCAAATATAACACAAATAATGTTGTATATAAGCACATCACAGATTTTAAGGCTTTCCATTTTACAATTTTGGAAATAGTACCTTGCAATTTGTGAGGAGGGGCTTGGAAAAAATAGAGCTTAAAGAATTAATGTGGCAAGTGAGATTGGACACTAATCATCCACCTGGTCTAAATCATGCTCTGTCTTTGGTTTCCCTACTTAAAGAAAAGGCACAAACATTGTGATTATTATGAATATTAATGCACATATTCGTATTTTTTTAATTATTAAACAAAATGATGTCCCAAAATAAAACGTTAGAGCAGTTTTCAAGTTATCAATGAATATACATATACATTTAAATGCTTCAACTGTCAGTACATATGCACTTTCAGATGAGTTTTTATGTATATTTTATTGATTTGCTTAGGAAGGTTTATGCAATATTGTTTTTTTTTAATTTTTGCTGTCTCTGGATGATTAGTTTTTTTTTTTAAAATTTCAGTTTATACATGAAATACTTTACGGACCAATTAACTGGAATATTGTTGGTTAATTAGCTAATAAAATGTTTGACTACACTGTATAAAAATTACCGTTGTATTTTATCTGGAATTCTGATGAACTCCATTGGTGTTTCAGTGGATGAAAAGTTAACATTGTGTTTATTAAAGCCTAAATAAACTATTTATTTACAGCTTTTTGGATTATTATCTGTGGTTAAATCCCATTCTGGAGTAGGTGACAGCTTTATCTTCTTGTGGTTATCAGTGTTTATATCAGCTGTAACCTTTTGGATTTAGTTACACTTGTGCTTTTAGTTTTCTCATATACTTGCACATAACAGAAGATCTGTTCAAATGGAAATATTTTTTGATGATTATGTGTGATATGTTCTTAGATTAATAAGTGGTAAGGCTAGTGGTATAAATGATTATGGTTCTTACACCATAGAGTAATGCAGCTCTTTACTCTTGGAAGCCTGTATGACATCCCTGCACTGGCCCAGTAATCAAGGAGCCTCAATCCTCACCACTAACACCAGTGAGAGATGTGCACATGGGGAGGATGACAAGTACACACACAGTAAAGTACAATTATCTTAAGAGCACAGAGATCACAATCAGTCTGGGGCTGTTTTTTCCTTTTCTCTCTCCAGATCCCAAATAAGACTCCCCACTGGCACAGCTATAGGGTTAAGATCTCAGTGGAGTGGTCAAGCCAAAATCACCAGCACCCTCTCAGTCCAACCAGTGCTTCATGTCCCTGCCTAGGTAGCTGACACACACACACACACACACATATGCAAACACATACACACACCTGGGAAAGGCTGGCACAGGTTTACTACTATGCTCCCTTCTGCCCAGACTAAAAGATAGTTATCACTGCCACCAACTAGCTCTGCTTATCAGCTACTATAAGGCCCTTCCCAAAGGGTGACCAATTCTACTGTGTAATGTTACTATTATATATTATATATTATTATATAATATTATATTATTATATAACATATATTATTATATTATAGCCAACCACACTGGCAGCTGATAGCATACCTGCTGCATACCTAAAAATGGCTAGTGACTCCCTATCATATCCTGTCTCCATCCTAATCAACTGCTCCATACTAGAATCTTACATACTCATACTCTGGAAAGTATCTCACATATTTCATCTCCATAAAGGAGATAATGCCTACAGATTCTCCAACTACCGACCTAGTGCCATCCTTTGCCCCCTATCTAAAATTCCTGAGAAATGTATCCATTTGCAGGTGATGACATTTCTTAACACATACAATCCACTATCTACCACACAACACGGTTTCCATCCACATCACAGCACTACCACAGCCCTTCTATCCTTCACTAATCATACAAACCTTTACAGGAGTGATAACAAATATGTATCAGCCATTTTCCTGGACCTCTCAAAAGCATGTGATATGGTCTCCCACTCCATTCTACTAGACTCACTAACATCATTATCCTTCATCTCCTCTACTATAGCCTGGTTCAGAAGCTACCTATCTGACAGGCAACAATCAGTCTAGTGGAAAGGAACTCTGTCTACACAACTTCCAACCACCATAGGAGTCCCACAGGGCTCTATACTGGGCCCACTATTCTTCTCTATTTTCACAAATAACCCCAATAGCTCTACACAACATGTCACACTCATGCAATATGCGGATGATTCAACCCTGATCTGCTCTGCCTCATCTCCCATCACCCTACATACACTCACTCAAGATACCTTTAACTCAGTAGAAAAATGGATATCAGGCATCCAACTAATTCTAAATCCCAAAAAGACAAAACTGCTACTATTTACTCCTAATAGATCAAAACCCCCCTCTCTTTTACCATAACATCTAAGGATGGCACCGCCATCTCCCCTTCTAACTACTGGGCATTGAAACAGACAATAATCTCCACTTTGATGTTCACATCTCATACACCATAAAACTAGTACACAAAAAGCTAGGCTCCCTATACAGGCATAAGTCCTTTCTCTCACAAAAAGCAAGAGCCACACTTGCACAAAGCCACCTCCTCTCAACTCTATTATACGCAGCACCAATCTTTACCAAAATCAGACAATGTGACCTAGACAAACTAGAATCATGCTACAATAAAATAGCCAAGTTTGCTACTAACTCAGCCTATAGAACCCATCACTGTACTGCACTAAAAGAACTAAAATGGCTTGAGCTACCACAGCTACTTAACTATCGCCAGCTGGGCACAGCCTACAATATTCTCAAATATTCTGAAAAAAACCCTCATTATCCAACCTACTTACCGTCTATACTGCAAACCAGTACCTAAGATCTATTGAAAAATCTATCCTCTCCATCACCGAGGCTAATGATAGTGCAGGGAAAGCACTCTACTCCCACACCGTTGCCAGAAATTGGAACTCTCTTCTCCTATCCATGCCCACTGCCCCCTCCACATCCATATTCAAAAACTCCCTCAAATCACATCTTCTTAGTGCCTGGTTATGCCCTTGTATCACATAACCCTACCAACACCACTATTAACTCCCCAAACTCCTTTCTGATCACATGCTGGATCTCTGATCCCCCTCTAGGCTTGGTCATCTAAAAGGGTACTTTTAACTGTAGACTCTTACTGGACATGTTTTCTTCTCTTAACAATGTATAACTGACATTGTCTTTTTACCTATGTTCTATATCTTCTTTTACCTGGAGTGTTTTATTAATTTCTTGTTATATTACTATGCTCAGCATACATGATGTAACCTGTTTTGTGTATTATCCTGGATGTACTGTATTTGTAACTTGATACCAGAGCTTTTCTCCCCGGGCCTCCACTGAAAATGGACCTGGTCCAGTCAGAATTTCCTGGTTAACAAATGTAAAATAAAATAAAATAAATATTATCCAAATGGTAAGTGTGAAGTAAATAATGTGGGAAGAAATAGCCAGGGAATTGTTATGGCTAGGCTTGTATAGGCCCTAGGGCCAATAGCCTAGTACCAACCTATGAACCTATAAACCAACAGCAAGGCTATTTAGGAGTGGCCTATACAGAATCACCAAATACATATGCAAGTACTCTATGAGCTTAAATATCACTAAACAAACCACCCACAATTAAACAGTTTAAATATATTTAATAATAAATAATAAAAGCACAAGACAATACTCAATAACTCAACACAGTGACATCAGAGTTCAGAATCACAGGAAATATTTTAAAACAACATTGCAGGACAGTCTCAAAGAAATATAGAAAACATCTAAACTAATCTTTACTGTATTCCTGTCTATATCTAAGATATACTATGCCCTAAATGACTTACTTTCAGAGCCAGGCAAATATAGATGAGAAGTGCTGATGAGAAGATGTTTCTAGGTCCAAAGGCAAATACAAAATACACAGAATCTCTCTCTCTGAGCTAGTTTTTAAATTACTATCAACCATTTCTTCTGGGTTATCTCAGATTTCAACATTTTTTGTCACCTCTGCTTTTAGTTCTCAGGCTAACAGAAACTTAAAATGTAGCACCTCTGTGTCAAAAATACTTATCTTTTAAAACTTTGCCTGGGACTGGAAGTCATAAAAGAGTTACAAGCTTTTACCTTTGAAACCTGTAATTATTTCTGTTTCCAGACAATAGAAAGAATTTCTAGCTGCAGACATTCTGTCTCCTAGCTGAGATAAACACCATCATAAACAATTCACTTATTTTCTTAGAGTTTGCAAGTTAACTCTGTTCTTTTCCAGTAGGATACAGTGTGGTTACATTCTTGAATCTCCACACATTACATATAATTTTCTTACATTTGTAAGACAAGCATACAAACCATATTACTATTCACAAATAAAAGAATTATTTACAAACTTCCAGCTAGCTGGGCTGGCAGCCTTCACAACCCCCCCCCCCATGAGAACACAAGTAAGTTTTTCAAGTGATCCTTGAGAAACATTGCTTGAGAGGGTTGCCTATCTGGGAACACCTTACCCCATTCCCTGTCTTGAGAGTTCATCCTCATTGGCATTGCTAACCCCCTGCGGTGCTGCACTGTCATATATCATATGCTTGCAAATCCTAGGCTCCACCTTAGTAACTTGGCACTTTGCTCTATCTGGTTTGATGTAATCATGTTAGGAGATTGTGGTCTATAATTACAGTGAATTTTCTTCCATACATATAAGGCTGAAGTTTCTGCAGTGCCAACACTATGGTTAGGCATTCCTTTTCTACAGCTGCATAACATTTATCCCTGGGATGGATCCTATGACTGAGATAAACCACTGGGTGCTCTACTCCCTCTGAAGAAATCTGACTAAGTACAGCCCCGGCCTCATGGTTTGAAGCAGCCACCCGGACAAGAAATTATTTGCTGTAATATGCACTGGCTAACACAGGGGGTCCTCCCAAAGCTCCGTTAAGCTTCTGGAATGCCTGCTCACATGCTGGGTCAACACTAACTTATCTGGTCTGTTTTTCTTTGTCAGGTCTGTGAGGGGAGCAGCTATGGTGCTATAATTGGAGAAGAGCTTTCTGTAGTACACTGCTATCCCTAAAAATGCCCTCACCTGTGTTTTGGTAACAGTTGCATGCCATGCCTGAATGGCTTCCACTTTGGCAGTTTCTGGCCTGATCTTACCACTCCCCACTCTATGTTCCAGTTAGGTGACCTCTGCCATACCCACCTGACATTTGCTGGGCTTAATGGTCAACCCTGGCCTCTGTAGTTTGCCCAGCACCTCCCCAATATGCTGAAGGTGCTCTTGCCAGGAATGATTGTAAAGGCAATATCATCTAGGTAAGCAAGGGCAAAATCTCCTGCTCCTGCTAGGATATGATCTACCAGCCTCTGGAAAGTCACTGAGGCATTTTTATTCCAAAAGGAATATTTGTGCACTTATACAGGCCAAAAGGAGTCACAGAGGCTGACCTCTCTGTAGCATGGGAGTCAAGGGCACCTGCCCATAACCCTTGGTAAGATCAATAGTGGTAAGATATTTAACCCCCCAGCTGCTCTAGGGCTTAATCTGTGCTAGGCATGGGTAAGCATCTGACTCTGTGTGACTATTTAATTTCCTGTAGTCCGCACATATCCTGGTGCTGCCATCCTTATTTAGTACCAGCACCACTGGAGAGGCCCAGGGACTGTTGGACTCCTGAATTACTCCTAGTTCCAACATTTCCTGTATCTCCTCCCTCCAAGTCTGTTTGACTCTATCTGGCACCCTATAAGGGGCCTGCCTAATAGGCCTTTGGGGTCCTGTACCCACATGGTGCTGCACCAGGTGGGTGCACCCTGGTTTCCCAGTGAACATGTCCCCAAATTCCTGTAACACTCCTCGGATTTCTCAAACCTGAGTAGGAGATAGCTGCTGGGACATTGCTAGGTGTCAATTCGAGCCTCACTGAGGAGATCAGTCACCAGATCTCCATCAGACTCCTCCTGCAATCCACTGCAAATATGCAGCACAAGGTCCTCCCTGTCATGGTAAGGTTTCATCATGTTAATATGGTACAATTTATGCCCCTGCTTCCTGCCTAACAATTTCACCATATAGTTAACATCAGTGACCTTCCTTACCACCTTGTAGGGTCCCTCCCAAGCTGCCTACAGCTTGTTGTGTCTGACAGGAATGAGAACCATCACCTGCTGCCCTACAGCATACTCTCTAGCTCACGCATTCCTGTCATACCAGACCTTTTTCTGCTGTTGGACGTTTGCCAGGTTCTCCTGGGCCAAGCCCATGAGTTCCCTGAACCTTGTCCTGAGGTTTAGGACAAATGCCACACCAGACTCCTTGTGGGAGTCACACTCACCCTCCCACTCATCTCAAATTACATCTAGAGACCCCCTCATCCTATGCCCATACAGCAACTCAAAGGATAAAAAACCTGTGGATTCCTGGGGAACCTCTCTGCAAGCAAACAGATGGGACAGATATTTGTCCCAGTCCCTCTTAAACTGGTCTGAAAATGCCCGTAGCATCATCTTGAGTGTAGAGTTTAACCTCTCAACAAGACCATTAGTCTGGGGATGACAGAGGGTGGTCTTTAGGTGCTTCACCCCACAGTACTTTCACAGATAAGCTAGCAGGTCTAACATGAAATTGGCACCTCTGCCAGTCAGTATTTCTCTTGGGAAACCTACCCTGCTGAAAATCTCTAACAAAGCATTAGCCACCTTTCTGCCTCAATGGAGGACAGAGCCACTGTCTCAGGACATCTGGTAGTATAATCTACTACCACTAGGATATACTTTTCCCTGTGTAACTTGGGTTACTCAGAGGACTCACAGTATCCATAGTTACCCTCTGAAATGGCTCCTCAATCACAGGCAAAGGCATCAAAGGAGCTTTCACCTTGTCTCCTGCCTTGCCTACCTTTTGGCACTGCTCACAGGTCCTGAAGCACCCTGTTACATCTCTGAAAATCCTAGGCCAATAGAAGTTCTGCATAATATATCTCTTTGTATGTTTATGCTCATATGACCTGCAAAGGGAATATCATGGGCTATGGCTAGAAGTGCCAGACAGTTGGCTCTGGGCACTGCCAACTGCTGCATACTCTCACCCTCTGGCCTTTTCTTAGGGTCCACTCTCTAAACAGTAACCATTTGTCCCAGTATACAGATTCCCCTTTCCCTTGAAAAATCAGGTGCCTCACTAGCTACCTCTCTCAGGCCTTGTAATGTATTGGCTGAGAGCTGAGCCTGTGTCAACTCTCTCTTTCTAACCCTTCCTACCTCCCATTCCACAGGAAGTCTGGCATCCTCTGACAGTGGTGCCTCACTGTCAGCCTGGGTACTACTACTCATCTCTGCCCTTGCAGTCAATCTGTTCAAGGGAACATCAGTACCCACAAGCAGCTGTGGCTCACCTTCACTCTCACTGCCACCGGGTAGCTTCCTCCCTGAAGTAACAATGTCATCAATCCTGGCTGCAAGTGTGAGGACTGTCTGGGTCTCCCCCAGACTACCAGACCTACATACTTGTCACCTAGCCTGACTGCGTGTAACTGTATGAACACACAGTACTGTATTAACCAAATAATTTTCTATTAGGACATCTGCAGGGTGGTAGTTTGGTACCCTTGTTGTCTCAAGACAACCTACTGTTGGCATTTTGTCATTCCCACTTACTGGCTCTGCCACCTTTTGCTCCCCACCTTGCCTCCATGGACATCTATATGTTACATGGCCCCACTGGTTGCATTTACAATATTTAATCCTAGGTCCTGGACATGGACCTGCACTAGTGGCTTCCCCTGCTACTGACAAACTCTGTTGAGGCAGTCTGGGCTGCCCACCATGGGTTCCCTTACACCTATGAGCAGCACTGGGAGCTCCTTTCCCGTGCAGTGATGCCCTGCTTGCTTGGTATAGGTCTCCCTTCTTTCCCAACTCATCTACAGTAGTGCATTGTCTATCAGCTAACCAGATCCTCATGTCCTCAGGCAAAGTGTTAAGGGCTTGCTTCCCTCACCAAAAGGTCTGCCAGCCTTTCAAAAGCGGTGACCTGACATCCACTCACCCACCTATTAAAATAAGTGCTTAGTTCATCAACATATTCACACACACTTTCATCTGCCTTGCATCTATGCTCACAAAACATTTTTCTATAAGCTTCAGGTATTAACTTATAAATTCTAGCAAACAGTTCTTTACAACATTTAATTTTAGCAGTCATTATCATACAGTTTGGAAAGAAAACCAAGTCCAAGGTACTCAGGAAATATATCACCAGCAACAAGGATCCAGCTGAAAAAGTTTTAATAAAAAATAATAACTCTCACATAAATGCATACTCTTTAAAACAACAGCATTTTCATTTCTACCAAGTAGACTTCATCAGATCAACTACAATAATGCTTTTATACCCTACTAAATCTCAAGTTAAACCAATAAAATTGAACAAATGATTAAAAACTGACTATCGCAAAATTCATGAATATTCATGACCTTATGGAGTTTCTAGACAGTGTAAAACTTTTACATTAAAAAATATATAAACTGATACATGACCAAACTAAGAAGAAAACCAGACTGTAGTCCCGTAACTCAAACGTTGCTTTAATGAATGAACCACAGAGTAACAACCAACATTGAAGAAAAAGTAAAAACCAAAATTTTACTAAGCGCTTTCACTCGTAATGTACAATAGGCTTCATCAGAGTAATACAAAGTGCCATAGAAAAAAAGATTAAGGTCCTATTGCATTTAATGTTTTTAATGCAAACTAAGCAGTTTGCTATTATATATATTTATTTATAACATTTTAAATGTCCAGGTTAATATTTACAACAGTTTATGTTTTTTATGCATTCCTGAACAAAATTTAGTTGTTTGAAAAGGTTACTCAGGAATGGAAGTCTTAATCCACTGTTGAATTTTATTAATAATTATTTACACAATTATTTACACATTTATTCAATTACTATAATTATTATAATTACTACATTTATTTAGCTTTTTGTAACAAAGTATTTTAAGTCACTTTAACTTATGTGTCTGTACTGCAGCTTTAATTAAGTTATGAGCTGTGGTTCAACTTTAGAATGCTATTGGTTCATTTGGGAGGTGTGTGTGTATGATGTAGTTTTTAAATAACTTTTTTCTATGGCACTTTGTATTACTCTCATGAAGCCTATTGTACATTATGGGTGAAAGCGCTTAGTAAAAGTTTGGTTTTTACTTTTTCTTCAATGTTGGTTGATACTCTGTGGTTCGTTCATTAAAGCAACGTTCGTGTTACGGGACTACAGTCTGGTTTTCTTATTAAAAAATATATAACATTTTATTAAATAAATAAATATTCAAATCATGAACACTAAAATGGTTTAAAACACACTTCAAAATGTATAAAAATGTACATGATTGATTTGTTTCATCTTAAAATAAAGGAGGTTTACATAAAAACTTCCTGCATGGTAAAAAGCTGAAAGGCAGAATTGTAATGATCAGGCTTCCTCTAGGAAAGAACAGTTACATCTTTACCATGGAATAAGGGGGTCAGGAACTGTACTCAGAGGCCTTGGACAACATCATACTGTTTACATACCCTCTCAAACATGTGAATGAAACTATCAAAATTACCCCCCTCTGTAAATTGTGGAAGACGTTTACTGACCTTTGTTGCTTCTGGGGTTCAGTTACTCCCGTCCCCATTACCCCCATTGCCTCCATGACTCTGGTGAAGAGTCAGCATCTCCTTTTCATGTTGCCTCTGCCTCTCCTTCTCCTCAGCATCCAGGTGTTGCAGGTTGTCATTTTCCTCAGTCTCTAGACACCTCAGTCTCTCTGCTGCTTCTATTTTCAAACACTTGGCCACCAACTCAAGTCTCTTTCACTCCAGATGGAGTCCTATGTGGAAAGGTTGAGCTGTCCATTTTCTGAGAGTTGTACATCTTCACGGCCAATCTGATGGTCCTCCTGGTTGCTATTCTCTGATGCAGCTGTGACTAAAGCTGCAATCTTGTCTACCTTAGTCAGGTTGGCATGCACTGGTCCTTCAGACTGGCACATCTCAGCCAACTGGCTCCTTGTCAGCTTGCCATACTCCTCTGCTGAAATGCTTGCCCCCTCTTCCTGACTAACTACGCTAACAAAAGAAATAAAACAATTGTGATATGAACTCTGAATGTTCATTGTGTGGCTTATTGAGAGTGCAAACATCTTCAGTGACCACTGTACACAAGCTACAGGAATTCATTATCCACACCACTGCAAGCCAATTAATATGTGATCTGGTTATCTCACCACTTTCAACCAATTAATATGTGATGTGGCTATCCATCCAATGCCAAACAATTAATATGTGATGCCCCTGCACTGGCCCAGCAATCAAGGAGCCTCAATCTTTAACACTAACACCACTGAGGGATATGCACATTGGGAGGATGACAAGTACACACGCAGTAAAGTACAATTTCCCTTAAGAGCACACAGAGATCACAGTCACTCTAGGGCTGGTTTCTCCCTTTCTCACCAGATCCCTAATAAGACTTCCCACTGGAACAGCTATAGGGTTAAGATCTCAGCAGAGTGGTCAAGTTAAAATCTCCAGCACCCTCTCTGTCCAACCAATGCTTCATGTTCCTGCCCAAGTAGCTGACACACACACACACACACACACTTTGAGATTTGATTTATATACAAAGACATACACACACCTGGGAAAGACTGGCACAGGTTTACTACCTATGCTCTCTTCTGCAAAGACTAAAAGGTAGTTATCACTGCCACCAACCAGCTCTGCTTATCGGCTACTATAAGGCCCTTCCCAGAGGGTGACCAATTCTGCTGTATAATGTTACTATTATCCAAATGGTAAATGTGACCAACAGCAAGGCTATTGAGGAATTGCCTATACAGTGTCACCAAATATGTATGCAAGTACTGTAAGAGCTTAAATATCTGTAAACAAACCAGCCACAATTAAAAGGTTTAAATATATTTAATAATAAATAATAAAAGCACAAGACAATACTCAATAACTCAATACAGTGACAACAAAGTTCAGAATCACAGGAAATATTTTAAAACAAAATTACAAGGTTTGTTTTTGTTCACTGAGGAAGGTTGTGTAGCCGAAACTGGTCTGGAGTCTTTATGTGAATTAATGAATTGATGTGTATTTTTTAATACATTATTTTCCACACAGAGTTGTGCTGGCACTTTAATTTTTTCATTTATAATGTTACTATTATCCAAATGGTGAGTGTGACCATCAGCAAGGCTATTGAGGAATTGCCTATACAGTGTCACCAAATGCATATGCAAGTACTCTAAGAGCTTAAATATCTCTAAACAAACCAGCCACAATTAAAATGTTTAAATATATTTGAAAATAAATAATAAAAGCACAAGACAATACTCAATAACTCAATACAGTGACAACAGAGTTCAGAATCACAGGAAATATTTTAAAACAAAATTGCAGGACAGTCTCAAATAAATACAGAAAACATTTAAACTAATATTTACTGTATTCCTATCTATATCTAAGTGATACTATGCCCTACATGACTTACTTACTTACAGAGCCAGGCAAATATAGATGAGAAGTGCTGATGAGAAGACATTTCTAGGTCCAAAGGCAAATACAAAATGCACAGACTCTCTCTCTCTCTCTGAGATAGTTCTTAAATTACTATCAAACATTTCTGCTGGGTTATCTCAAATTACATCATTCTTTGTCACCTCTGCCTTTAGTTCCCAGGCTAACAGAAACTTAAAATTTAGCACCTCTGTGTTAAAAATACTTATCTTTAGAAGTTTGACTGGAACTGGAAGTTGTAAAACAGTTACACACTTTTACTTTTGAAACCTGTCATTATTTTGTTTCCAAACAATAGAAAGAATTTCTAGCTGCAGGCATTCTGTCTCCTAGCTGAGATAAACACCATCATAAACAATTCACTTATTTTCTTAGAGTTTGCAAATTAACTCTGTTCTTTTCTAGTAGGGTACACTGTGGTTACATTCTTGAAGCTCAGCAGATAACATATAGTTTTCTTACATTTGTAAGACAAGCATACACACCATATTACTATTCACAAATAACAGAATTATTTACAAAATTCCAGCTAGCTGGGCTGGCAGCCTTCACAGCCTATGTTATATTTGATCATATCATAGAGAAATATATTATTCTTATACCTCAAAAAGGCATGTACTATGGTTGTAGACTTTGAGGCAACATTTGACTCCATATTAGGTAGCAACTTTGGCAAACTATTGAAAAGGCCAGCATAACAGTGAATCTGCTTGCAATCATTAAAGCATTATACACCTCTTACTGAGGTAGGGGAAGCATTATACACCTCATCCTGATGTAGGGGAAGCATTATACACCTCATATTGAGTTAGGGGAGGCATTATAAACCTCATCCTGAGGTGGGGAAGCATTATACACCTCATCCTGAGGTAGGACAAACATTATGCACCTCATTCTGAGGTAAGGGGAAGCTTTATACCTCATACTGAGGTAGCGGAAGAATTATACACCTCATCCTGAGGTAGGGGAAGCATCATACACCTCATACTGAGGTAGGGATAAGATCTCCCCATTATGATATCAAACAAAGGAATTTGAAATAAAGACATGGGTAAGACAATGATGCATAATGCCTTATAATGACTTGTTTAAAGTTATTGATAGATTAGGAAGAGATATATCAAAGAAAACCCAAAAGCAAGCCTTGCGCAGTTGTGGGATTCAGAGATGATATTCTAATAATGGCTATGAATACATCCATACTTAATAGCAAAACTGTTGTCTCAGACAGTCCTTTACAGAAGAAAGAGAGAGCGAGAGAGATAGCAATAGTGAGATAGCAACAGATAAATAGATTAGCTAGCTAGCTAGATAAATAGATAGATAGATATATATATAGATAGATAGAAAGATAGATAGAGATTTAATAGTTAATATTTTAAAAAAGACACTTCATGGTGTCAAGAATAGGAAATGGACAATGAAAGTGGGCAGGGTGTGGAAAAGATTCTCTTCAATATTTAGGACTGGCACTCTCCAACAATAGACATTTGAAGGCATATAAGGAATTAGTAAAAGAAAAGATAGAAAAGATTATATCTACACAATGGTGGGTTGATGCCAGTTTGGGTCACATGAGTGACAAAAGACAAAGGCAAAAGTTTGCCCATTAATCACCTATGGTACATAAATTTGGGTAAAAGATAATTTGGAGAATATTTTTTTGTTAATATATAATAAAATGTTATGAAGGTTATTGGGACTCCATCATTTTCATGTATAAACTGTAGATCAGACCTTAGTCTGCCTCATGAAGGGAGATTACTTGTTGCCCAAGCACTTGCAGACTGGATTACATATGTTTGAAAAAAGATATATACAACTTTTCAATAAGCATGGAAAGAAAAATGAATTGCTGGGTGAAACACATAAAAAAACTACAACTAATTAAAGTAGAGGAAATGCTTCAATTTTATAGATATACTTACCTAAAAATTCGTCTAATAATATAACCTTATGTGCTAATTAAATTCATGACATTAAGATAAACATAAGAAGCTTCTGAGTGCAAAATGATTTGCACCAAATCCAGGCAAGTCCCTACTGCACCAGATATAACTAAACATGAATTGATATTAATACCACCAGCACATGTATTTATAATATATCCTTAAGTAATTTGTGTTTGCTACATATGTACTATAAGCTTGAGATACATTTTATTTTGGAAATCAGTGATGAGCTAGGATGGAGAAAAGTATGGGGTTAAGAAATGTGTCTGTCACATGAATAAAGAAGAAACCATTTTTCATATACTCACTGAGTGTTCTATTTCCATTTAGATCTAATTTGAAAGACTATTAATAAAAGATAACAAAAACAAATGATAACCGTTCTTTTTTCAGTAAAGAAATGTTATCTTTTAATAAAATTACCATCACTTTAAATGCAACATTGCAAATTACAAGAACTAAGCTACAGGCACAGAGCTGGATTTGAGGTAGTATATATATGGCAGTCATAATTTTGATTAACTCTGTCATGAGCTGCATTCCATGGTAAAACATAACCACTTTTTAATTTGTTTTATGAATACAGCCTAATTGCACACTGAATAGTAGCCAAGGAGAGGGATTAACAATCATCAGGCCATGTTTCAAAACAAGTACAGGTAAAAAGCATTTCATGTATTAGGTCCAGCTGCTTGAAATAAAGTTCACATAGAAGTTAAACAACAAAACACTCTAGACTTTTTCAAATTAAACAAAAAGAGCACATATTAAGCAACATTAAGTCCTCATGTCTTACCGATGAAAGCTAACTTTGCACCATATGTAAACACTCTTTACTTAAATAAAAGCTGTCAGCAACTATACATATTGTAAATGAATATGAAATATTTGCATATATCTTAAATGTATTTCAGATTAATTGTGAACTGACACTGATGCTTCTTATTGTTTTATAACCTCAGCAAGTGTTGTTTCTTTTTGTCATTGTATATACTCAAAAGTGTCATTTCTTTTTGTTACATGTAAAGCAAAATATACTGCAGGCACACATTGCTTTACATGTAAAGCTAAATATATTGAGGTCCATAGGTTCATAGGTAAGTACTAGGCTATCTGCCTGAGGGCATCTGTAAGACTAGCCAGAATGTGTTGGCTTTTACCCCCCCCCCCCTTAGATTAGTTCCCTGTGCCTTGGTCCAGCAGAGCCACTGCAGTGATCCCAGGGGTAAATTTTCTGTTTCCCATCCACTCGTCAAGGTTTCTCTTGAAGAGTGTTAGTGAGGGGCTCTGCCTAATGTAGATAAGAATCCTGTTCAAAGCATGGGGAGTCTCCAGGACATGAATCTATCCCTCCAGCATGTCCTATTTATCTTTGTATTTAGATTATTTTAATATTTGCCGGCATTGTTTTTTTGTTCCTGATCTCTTCTGAAACTGCCCCCCCACCATTTCTGTGGTGGTGTTAAAGTTTATAAAACTGGTCTAACAGCTTTTTTGTTATCTGATTGTTTCAAGGCTTTCTGATTTAAAATAGCCCCTGTTTGTAAATTCCTGCATACACTGTTAGAAACTCCTTGTGTTCTAACTGAAGAGCGCTCTCAAACAATCTGGAAATATAATTGGTGATAAGTATAATTATTGGCACTTTAACTTTTCAGAGTTCTGCATTGTCTTAATTTTTGCCTGAATTATTTTATATATCTTGCTGAGTGAATTATTTTACATATTTGCTGGAATTGTTTTTTTTGTTCCTGATCTCTTCTGAAACTGGTTTTCTCTCTGCCACCCACCCTATTCCTGTGGTACCGTTGCCCGCCTCTATGGTAAATTTGATCTGGGACACTCCTCTCAGTCTAGTGTTCATTCTACCTATTACAGTGAGAACATTTGAGAAGGCCAACCCACTTAGGTTCTTAACCTTGAATTATCTTATGCTCCTCCTTCTTCCCCTTGCACTTTACTAACAAAAAAAAATCTCCTTGTGTTCTGACTGAGTGTGCTTCTCAGCTGATAAGTATATCTTTTGGCACTTCTTAACTGTTTAGAGTTGAATAAAGCAACTATTAAATTTAGTTCAGATGCATTTCAAATAAATTGCATTTATTTAAACTGTATTTGCTTTATTTTTAGTGCTGTTTTAGCTGCTTTCTGGGAAAATAATCTAAGCTTGTTTCCTGCCTTTCCTGTAACTAGTCTAGTCCAGATACAGATTTGCTGCATCCAGGAGTGTTGGTAAGCTTCTGAGCCCCCAAGCCTTTTTGTATTGGAGGGAGGCCTTCTAGCTTATCAGTGGGAGTGGTAAGCACCAGGTAGCCTATCTACCACAGGAGGAGTGGTTTCTGGCCCAGAAATAGTAGCTTATTGGCTGTTTGGGCAGTTTTTTCCATCTCTTTCAACTTTCTGCTTTAAAAGTCCACATCTGCGCTTGTTTCCCACCTTTCCGATAGCTAATCTAGTCCAGATACATATTTACCATATCCAGGATTGTTTCTAAGCTACTGAGTGGTGCCAAAGTCTGCTCTTCAATTTTTCCCTTAAATCTGCTAGTTCTCTCCTCTCCTGCACTTTTACTAGCTTACTAGTTTAGCACTTTACCAGACGTCTTGTAGCAATTATTGTAGCATACAAAAGTGCTACTAACACTAAATGTTCTACAAGGAAACAGCTCCAGTATTTATTAATGCCCAGCCCTCCAGGCAGCCCTGTGCTTTTGCCTATTAACCTGGTGAACATGGGCATCCTGAGGCAATGTAGCAACTGCCTCATGTACACTGACAACCCTCTCCTCTTACCTCCCAACAGTCAGACGTGTGAGAGAAGCACTTTTATATCCAAATTGAAAGCCACGCACACTCCAGCCAAGACCGGAAAAGGTCAACACTTGCACCACACCACATGGGACACATAGCCCTCTAGAACACACACCAGCACTGGCTTCACATAAAAACACAAACCACACACTCACCTTTGTGGAGGATCTCAACAAAAATCTACACAAACAGCAGAGACCTCCAAGGCAGAAATGCACCGACCACCACAACACAACACTAATGACGAGACATATAACTCTCCTAAACGATGTGCCACTCAACCAAAGTCCCTAAGGCAAAATAGCATGCCAAATACACTAATTATAGGTGACCCAATAATGAGGCACACTGATGTCCCACTCACTAGGATGAATGCCTGGTTTGGTCATGGTCGACACTTGCTGGATCTCCTCAAGATGGTTGTTTATTTCGTGCTGGTTGTCAGGAATATACGAACAGCATTCTTCTTTGATTAAAGTGCACGTACCACCTCTCACCATTAGGGTGAAGTTGAGAGCCATGCGATTCTGAAGCACCACAGTTCTCATAGCATTCAGTTCATCAGTCACTAATTCGAGAGCAGAAAAAGTTGCATTGCTCATAACTTTGAGAAGTTTAGACAGTTTTATCAGCTCCCAAATCGATTTCACTGCACCATATGCAGGGGCTATGCCTGCCCATGATATAATGGTGTCACTCAAGTCCATGTGTGTCAGTTTATCTTTGTTTTTTACGGAGTTATGGTTTCTCCACCCTGCTTCGATTCATACCACTGGATTCTCAGGTCTCTTAATTGGACTTCTAGGTTTACTGCTGACCTCTCTGACGTTTTGAATTTTTCCCTGAGGCAAAGCTGCAGTGTGTCGTATGGCCAGAACCAGGTAACCCAAAAAATAACTGCCGGACCAATTCTCAGGTAGCCATTTATATGCTTTTTTCCCACAAACAAAATAACAATTCGCTACTTTAGTATTGATATAAGCTTGCCCTGCATAAAACATTTTCTTATCAATAATAGAAAGCTGCTTTAAAAGAACAGGATTATGTTGTATCTCATCAACATTTCTATGCATCTTTGCAAAATATGCATCATAGTTTGTATCACAAATAGTTTTAGTCTTACTGGCTTTAATATAACATTTATAAGAAACAGTCACATTGCAATTGCTCCAACCCACCTGAATAGTGTCATTCTTGTAAAAAACACACAGTCCCTTTTTGTGTAACAGGTAGGTACAATGGTATTTTGTCTTGTGATTTCACAGGTGTAGTATCAAAAATCAAGTTTTCCCAGGTCTCACTGACCCCTAGGGGGACAGCAGTCATGAATAATCCCCCGTATGCTGTTGGTATAGCTGTGCAAATCCAGCAGTTCAAAACATTAAAAGTCTCAGCATACACATATTTAATTGCTTGGTAAGTGTTAAAGTTTGGATGCCAGTCTATGAGTAATGCATCATGTTTGTTCAGTTCAACTCTTGTGGCTGGGAAAAGGAAAGGCCACAGCAAAACAATCAATGTTATCAGTATAGCTATCAGAATAATCATGCAAATTTTCTGAGGTTGTTCTGCATCTTTGTTTACTCTATACCTGGTCATTTTGTTCTCGTTGTACAACAGTAACAAGGTTTTTGTCCAGTTCAAAGTTTTTAACCAGTTTACAGTGTGTCAGATGAATCCAGGACGCTTGCTCTGTGATCTTGACTGAAGTGGGTGTCGACAGTGGTACCTGGTATGGTCCTTCCCACTTTGGAGAACTCCAGTTCTTTTTCTTTACAACCTTCACCCAGACCCACGTGCCTGGGGCTGTTGCTGCTTTCGATGGTCTGGTTTGTTCATCTGAAATAGAATTTAACTGCAAAAGTTTGTTATTCAAAAATCGCCTCATGTACTCTGCAAGTGAACTGTCAGCCTCCTGCTCTGCAGGAATGAGAGGTTTCCACTGAGGTGTATAATATGCCTTCCCAAACAGAATTTCACAGGAGTTAACCCTTTTACATTTGGAACAGTTCTCATGCTCAACAGTGCCAGAGGTAGACAGTGCACCCAGTTCTTTTGTGTCTCACTAATCAATTTCCTAAGTTGTTATTCAAAACCCCATTGTGCCTCTTTACTAATCCTGCAGATTGGGGGTGGTATGCGCAATGATTTTTCAGAGAAATCCCGAAATAACGGCTTAGTTGCTGTATAGTTTGATTTACAAAGTGTGTGCCATTGTCACTATAAATCTTTTCCAGTATGCCAAATCTAGGAATAATTTCTTTAAAGAGGACCTTTGCAACAGTAGCTGCATCTGGATTTTTAGTTGGAAAAGCTTCCACCCATTTGGAAAACATATCTATAATGATAAGGCAGTACTTCTTATTTTTGCATTTGTTCAGCTCTATAATCCATACAGATAGTATGGAATGGATACGGTGGTGTAGGGAAACTCCCTTGCTTAGGTTTTAATGCCCCTTGCGCATGATGCTTGTTACAAACATGGCATGCTGCACAAAATTTTTTTGTGTAGTTTCTAAATCCATACATCGTAAACACTCGATTCACTAACTGTACCATCCCCCCTGTTGAGACATGACACTGCCCATGGCTCAACAAAGCTGCATATCTAAACAAGTTAGATGGCAAAATCTGTTTTCTCTCTTTGGAGATGTACAGTCCCTTCTCAAGGATTGCTCCTCGTTTTATCCACTTTTGTTTTTCTACATTTGTAGTAATTGTCTGCATTGTTTTTAACATTTTTAAGTCTAAAATCTCAGATGGTTGTAATTTTTCACTTAAAAGAAATACTTCTGAAGCTGAAGCTGCTTGTTTTGCAGCTGTATCTGCCCTCACATTACCTTTTGAAATTCTATCCTGTTGCTTGGTATGAGCTACGCATTTGCAAATAGCTACTTTTTGAGGTAACTGAATAGAGTCTAACAAATCTAAAATAAATTGTGCATGGTTAATTGGTTTACCAGTAAATGTTATCATTCCTCTATTTTTCCACTGCTGCGCAAAAACATGTACAGTAGAAAAAGCATACTGGCTATCAGTAAAAATATTTACTCGTTTACTTTTTGCCAAGGTACATGCCCTTGTTAAAGCAATCATTTCTGCTACTTGTGCAGATAAGTTGTGGGGTAAAGACTTTGCTTCTAAAATCTCAGTATCAGAAACTACTGCATACCCCACTAAATTCTGTCCTATAGGACCCCTCCTGCATGAGCCGTCCACATAGTATGTCACCTCGGCATCATCCAAGGGAACATCTGTAAGATCTTTTTTAGGTAGCGTCTTTTGTTCAATTTCCTGCAGATAGCAGAGTGGTTTGCCATCTGCAGGGGTTGGGAGCCATGTTGACAGATTTAAAGTTGTGCATCATTTAATTGTCATATGAGGTTGGCTCATCAGTATAGTCATACAGGAAAGATGTCTAGCAGGAGAAAGATAAGCTACTTTTTTTTGCAGTAAAATAATCACGACTGCATGAGGCACTCTAAATGTGAGAGGGTGAAACAACACTACTGAGGCTGAAGCCTGCACTGCCATTGCAGCTGTGACTACTGCTTGTACACAGTTGGGCAGGGATCGCGCCACTGGGTCCAGCTTTGATGAATAGTAAGGTATGGGGCGTTGTTTGTCCCCATGCTGTTGTGTTAACACTGATGTCATATAACCTTGCTTACAATCTACAGTTTGGAAAAAGCGTTTATGATAGTTTGATAATCCTAAAACTAATGAAGAAGCTATCAGTTGTTTCAATTTGCAGAAAGCTGATTCTGCTTCTGGTGTCCACTGTAATAAATCTTGTGCTGCCATAGGCTTTTTGAATATCAAGTTGGCAGTGGAGCAAATTCCAAGGCATAGTTTGGAATCCAACTCCGACAAAAGTTAGTAGTACCCAGGAAGGGCATCATTTCCTTCTTGGTAGTTGATTTAGGTGCTTGTAATATTGCTATTTTTTCTGTCTTTATATAATATTTTGCCTTCTTTGGATATTACATATCCCAGGTATTTTACCTGTTTTTTCCAAAGTTGTAGTTTGTTCTTGTTCACCTTGTGTCCCTGAGTAGCTAAAAATTGTAGTAATGCTATGGTATCCTCTCTGCATTCTTGCTGGGTGGGGGCTGCCAGCAGAATGTTGTCTACATAAAGTAAAATCTGACTGCCTTTCGGTGGGATAAATCCCGCCAGGTTACTTGCCATTTTTTGTGCGAATATTGTTGGACCTTTACAATATCCCTGTGGTAGTCGCATATATGTATACCTTTTCCCCTGAAATGTAAATGCAAACCAATGTTGGCTGTCAGGGTGTATCGGTATTGAGAAAAATGCATTGCTAATGTCTACCACAGAAAAATACTTTTGTTAAGGTTTCAAATCATTTAATAAAGTGTGTGGATCTGGCACCGTAGGTGCCCTGGGTATAACTGCGTCATTTACAGCTTGTAAATCTTGGACCATACACCATTCTCCATTTGCTTTCCTAACAGGAAATAAAGGTGTATTACATGGTGAATCAGGAGATTCTGTCAAGACTCCTTTCTTAAGTAAGGCTGCTATTATAGGTTTGATTCCTATTTCTGCATCCTTTCTCAAGGGATGCTGTCTCTTTTGAGGTCTAAATGCTGATTTTGGCGTGATAGTAACTGGTCCTGCTGTACGAATAAGTCCTACATCTGATTTCCCTGTTGACCAGAGAGTCTCTGGTATGTCTCGTAAGGCTTTTTCCTCTTCCTCTAGTAAGAGTGCTATTCAGCTGTCCTCACTTGCTTGTGAGTGTACAGCTGGGTGTGTCTGCGTTATCCAATTTAGTTTCTGCTTTTGTACTCCCTGTTCGGAAAGTTCTAACTCTGTCTGCTTTTTCCACTTTGTGACTTTTTTTCCTAGGTCTGCCCACTTCACATTTTTATCTTTAGTCAAACTCCCCTCTACCAGAAGTGTAACTTCCGGTTTTGTGTCTGCTAAGTAGAGCTCTAGGCTCAATAATACTAAGTCCAAAATTTTATTTTCTTCATTATCTGTGATTTCATGCACATCCTCTATTTTTTCTATCACGTCCTCTACCCCTTCTATCACATTTGCATTTGTCTTTTTTTGTTTATTCTTTTCCAGTGATTCTTGACTATCATATAGTCAGTCCTCACCCTCCTTGCCTTCTGTGGTTACCTTTTTATTTTGCCTGCAATCCCTTGCTAAATGTCCCTTTTTCCCCCCTTTTCTTTCTTTCTTTAAAGTCCTCTGATCGTTTATCAGATTGTTTGTTTCCCTGGGCATTTTTCTTACCCTTCTTCCCAGTTTGTACTACAAAGACTTCTGATCCGTCTTTTACTGCAAATACTTGAGTTTTTTTCTTCTTTTTGCTATTAAAATGCCTTTCCGCATGCCTTGCATATTCAAGTAATGACTGTAATCTACTTATACGATGATCTACCATGTGCTTTGTAATAAAGCTGCTAATGGGTGCAATACTGCCTTTCAAAAATGCATTCTTTAGCTGCTGCTCATATGGGAAATCATGTGTTTGGTTTTCAGGTACCTGCATTCCACAATGGTTATTAAAACATTCTAATAATCTGGCATAATATCTATTAACAGTTTCACCTTCTTGTTGTATGCATTGATTAATGCAAGTCCAATTAGCCCTAGGCTTCCATTTCTCAGAGATTCGGTCTGTCAGACCTTTCACTCTGTTGTCCAGTTCTGCGTTACTATGTGGGAGTGGTCTAAGCTCTGCGTCACGGGGATTCCAGTTGCCACTGATCAGGTGCCAATCTGGACCTACGATTTGTCTGACTACTTTCTCTACTTCCTCTCCATTTAAATGGTAACTTAACCTCATGCCCTGTAAGTCTTTTAAGAATTTTCTAAAATTAACTTTTGGATGGGGAATTCCCTCTGTGGCTTTCCGGATGTCTTCCGGTGTTCACGGTCTATATACTAGAAGAGTTGGGTCCTGTCCTGCCTGTGGATTTGGTACTTCTATGAGTGGACATATCTCTTTTTCACTCATAGCTTGTGAATTTTTATTTATTTCATACAATTCAATATCCCCTCTTAAGTTGTGTGTTCGAGACCTGGTCTCGATAGGATCTCTGACAAACGGCTTTGGTTTTGCAGGAACAGCTGGGTATAGCGGAGGTGGATCATCTTGTCCACTCCCTTCATATTCTGGTAAGGGAAGTTGAGGGGGCGGAGGGGCTATTGCTATTACCAAGTTATTGTCTTCTTTATCTAAAAACATTGCTTTTGAATTTTTAATCTTTTGTTCCCTGCGGTTTGCTTCCTCAAGCTACCTGTGTGCCTGAGGGACTCCTAATTGTCGTTGCTTTTTTAGCTGACCTTTCGTGTCTGTTTTAAGTTGTCTAACAAGTTTAATAAGTGAAGGTTTATCTAAATTACCATCAAATTTGTATTTATTAACCCAGTTTGTATAATACCTAACATTATCGGCATGCTGTAATTGCATATATTTCGCATCTTTGGTTAAGGGTGGGTCTCGGGAACTTTTTGTGCACTGATTTCCCATATTGCCTTAGCTAAGTTAGAAATTGTTACGTAACCCTTTTTATCACGTGGTACCACGACTTACACTTTTTTACAGTTTTTCTAGAATAAGTGACTACCTATTCTGTTTTCCTGATCTATGACAAGACAGCAATCTTTTTTGTCCCTGATCTGCACTTGAAAATTTCCCTGACAAAAACAAAAATACTGTAACAAGTCCCTGATCTAAAACAGAAAAAGATAAATTCCTCCTTACCTGAGCCTCCGTGTCTTGATCCCACTGGAATGTTGACTCGTCCTTCAATCACAGATCAGAAACAGTGGCTGGCCTCTTTTGAACGACAATTTAGTCGGAGGTCTTTCAAAGCAGAATAACTGATGTGGCTTCTTCCCCGTACGGCTTCATGCCACCGGGCCCATTCTGACCTGAGCTAGAGTGAGAGATATAATTTCCGGTCCAAAGGACCAATCTGTCAAAGGAAAAATATACTTTAAAAATGATCGATACATGGTAGGTTCAGGTTAAGGCACTTTAATCTTGCAGCAAGGAGACAAAAACGTGCTAATACAGAGTTTGTCTGACTAGAATCAGGAAATGCAAGCATTTTTATACATTTTCTAATTAGACATTGCCTACCAAGCTGATGTAGTAAATTAGAAGTTTTAACATCATCATTTTGTAGTGATTGTTTTTGTAAAATTCTGCTTGTACTATCAATTTTTGTGAGAAACTTCCTAAGAAAAACAACGTGGCCTTGGCTACCACCGGTTAGATATATGCAATGTTACCATTCAAGGTACTATGGCTAATTTGAGCACAAAGCAAGTACAGATTGCAGTTCATTTCTCCAACAGTCCTTTGTCTGTTTTATCTCTTCCTTCTTTAGCTGTGCATGTTCTCATACTTCGAACAGAGCTAATTATTCAAAATCATTACATTATAGAATATGGCATTGTTCATTCATTGCTTCCTGACCTAGCAGATAATCACCTGCTTCTCAAGTACATTTCCAAAAGGCATAAACATGAATTTTGCTGTGCTAGCAGTTACTAGGTCAGAGGGCATCTTGCAAGTTTCAGAAAGCACACTGCAGTTTCAAAAGCATCTTTTAGTCTCATATAAAACTAAGCTGTATATAAAATAGTGCATATAAAATAGAATGAAAAACGTGTTAACTCATTTAGTTTCTAATTAGCATTAAGCACACACATTAATACATATTTTTCTGACATTACTCTTCCCCAGCCTTTTTTGCAGCCCTGCATTTGTTCAAGTCCTAATAACCTGAGGTCTGTACATTGCCTTTGCACCCAGCCATACACAGAAAAAGGCTTCATCTCCCATAAATCCTTAAACACTCTGAAGGCATAACTTCTTATGAACATACTGAAGACCTTTCAGCTTCAGATAAAATAACCACTGCTTCACCATCACCATACTGATGTATTTATCCTGCAAAATTAACTAATAAACCTTGCCTACCCACCCCTCCCTGTCTTTGGCATCTTTCCCAACCTTACTGAAAACACAGCACAAACCACAAGACACATACCTCACCTACACAGTGTGCCCCTCAACCTAAACCCCTAAGGCAAAACAGCTTTCTCAATACAATAATCATAAATGACTCGATAGTGAGGCACACCGATGTCCCACTCACTAGGTTGAATAAGGAGAAGGTAGCAGTCAGCTATCTATCAGGTGCCAGAATCCGACACATAACACATGCACTCAGGTCACTCCATAACAAGTACAGGTATGACTCTGTCATTGTCCATGTGGGTGTGAATGACCTGAGATGCACCTCCCTGGGCTACATGAAACAAGACATAGTGGAGGTCTCAAATTATGTGGCCCAAGAAGGTGTGACCCTAGCCCCGAGCAGCATCCTACTGTTGCCCAGAATGATACCGCAGTACAAGCAGAAAATGACTGACTTTAACAATTGGCTAAGTTTCTGGTTTCATTCTAAGGGGATCCAGTATCTGTCTGCTTGGGATGACATGACTGACAGACCTTGATGCTTTGCCAGAGATAGCCTGCATCTGTCACCCCTGGGTTTCCAGATACTGGCTAAGGCTCTTGCCATCCCTATAGTGCCTTTTTTAGATGGTGTTCCAAAGACCAAATTGCCACCATACCAGCTATAAATAAATGCAATCTGAGGGCCATGCTGCTGAACACTAGAAGTCTAAATCTCAAGATGGACTTGCTCGAAGCACTCCTCAAAATGGAGAACCTCGACATTTGTGCTGTAACGAAGACCTGGTTTAAAGTAGCAGAAAGCACCCCTGTGCTACCAGCCTATAACTTATTCCACACCTTTTGGCCCCAGAACATGGACCGAAGCTCCAAAGGCAGTGGTGTCTCCATATTCATAAAGGATATGCACATCTCCAGACTAGTAGCCCAACATAAGACATCTGAGATACTCCAGGTACAAGTAACATTAGGTAAGATGGGAATTCAGGTCATAGCCTGCTATAGGTCCCCAACCATGTCTCAAGACTCTCACTCCACATTCCTAAGTACCCTGGAAATTATTAAGATCCAACACAACACTCTCATACTAGGTGACTTCAACTACCCCTCCATCAACTGGGAAAACTACTCATGCACCAATGCACTGGCCCAACTCTTCCTGGAATTCATCACTTTCAATGCCCTGGACCAGCTCATTCTTACCCCCACTAGCGGAAGCAACACCCTTGACCTGGTTATTACTAACATGAACAACTGTTGCTCTACACCAATAGTCAGTTCCTCCCTGGTTAGATCCAACCACAAACTAATCACCATGGAAAACACATCTCACCCCCCCACCCCACCCCCCGCCAGAAAAGGTATTCACCATGAAAAACTTCTCCAAATCTGACTTTGGACTCCTAAAAACAGAGGTAGCTAACTTCACAGCACCCATGCCAATGGAAAATAGATGTAGGACTGCCGAATCATACACCAATGCACTATACGAACACGTACATAAATGCATGGAACTAGCCATACCCAAAAGAACCAAGACGCTCTTCTCCAAAAAAAGGAAGCCAATCTGGTGGTCCCCTGCCATTAATAAACTCTACAACAGAAGGAAGAAACTGTTGCAGAAAAAGGTGAAGTCCCAAGACTGGAAAAATTCCCTTATTAGCCTCAACAAAAAGTTGAGATCCCTCAATAAAACCTCCAAAGCCAGCTATGAAGGTAAAATTGCAGCAGACACTAAAAAAATACCCAGATTTGCTCTGGGTTACTGTACAATGCTACCTCCTACACTGAGCCAACATAAATTGCCAACATACTGGCCAACAGATTCAGTGCCAACTTTACACCTCTCTCCACCACTAAAGGACCACTCTCAATACCGGAAGAATGCCAGGCACCCAGCATTACTGCGGCATAAGTTAAAGCTGCATTGTCCAGGGCCAAGAATACAGCTTCCATGGGACCTGACAATATCCCTGGCTATGTTCTACATGAATTACAAAGTGAACTGGCACTACATCTGTGTGCCCTGTTCACTGACAGCCTCAACTCAGGCTTTGTCCCTACCAAATGGCACATTGCTTCAGTCATCCCTCTCTATAAAGGAGGAGCAACTACAGACCCTGAAAATTACTGCCCCATTAGCCTGACGAGTATGATATGGAAGGCTATGGAGTGCATCATCATTGACTTAATTAACAAGGATATAGGACTCTCCAAACTCTAGATCCCACGCAATTTGGTTTTATGAAAGGTAGAGCATGCCTGCTAAACCTGGTATGGGTAACTTCTTTGAGTCAGTCACCATAGCTGTGGATGAGGGTAAAGCAGTTCATACAGTCTACCTTGATCTGGTCAAGGCCTCTGATACCATTCCTCACTCAGGAATTATTGATAAACTCACCAAACTAGGCATCAACCCTATATCGTTAGGTGAGTTGCAAACTGGCTCACAGATAGAACCCACAGTGTGAAAATAGCGGACTCCAACTCAGACTGCCGACCAGTCATGAGTGGAATCCCACAGGGATCGATCCTGGGTCCTCTCCTGTTTTTCATCTACTTCTCAGAAGTCCAGGCCAACACAGAGGGACTCTGGCTGACCAAGTTCGCAGATGACTGCAAGCTGGGAGCCATTATTAACTCCCCAAGTGATGCAGACATCCTACAGAAAGGCCTCGCTGAGACCAATGACTGGTGTTGAAACCATGTCCTTAAGCTTAATGCCAAAAAAATGTATCGCCATCCCCTTTGGGAAAAACTCAGTTCCCACTAATTACCAAATTGATGGGAGCTAACTGAACACTGAAGGCATTATAAGAGATCTGGGGACACAGGTTAACAGCAACCTCTCCTTCTACCACCACATTGCCACTGTGGTCAGAAAATCCTATGTGGCACATCTCATTACCAAGGGTTTTGCATCCAGGAAGAAAGAGGTCATCATTTCTCTCTACTCTTCCCTCATTAGACCAATCATAGAGTATAATGCCCCATTTGGCATGTACCTCACTAGACACTTGCAACAGCTGGAGAGGCCACAAAAGTACCCCACAAAGAGGATCCTAGGCCTTAAACGCATGTCCTACATGGACAGACTGAAAAAACTCCAGCTATTCTCCATCTCATATTGTCTGCTAAGAGGCAAACTCTGCTTGACTTACAAAGCCATGTCTGACCCAGCGCCATTAAAAATGCTACATCTAAAGAAATCCCAATCCCTCCACACCACACGCTCTGGAGACTTCAACCTCATTACCACAATCAACAGAACATGCTGGAGGGACAGGTTCATAACCCAGAGACTGCCCTTACTCTGGAATAGACTTGCCATACATGTCAAGCAGAGCACCTCACTGGTCCTCTTCAAGAGAAATCTTGATGAGTGAATGGGAAATAGAAAGTTCACCCCGGGGATCACTCAAGTGGCTCTAACTGTTAGAGGCACTGGGAACTAACATCTGGTGGCACAATGCCAGGGCACTTCTATGGGCTAGGCTTGTAAAAGCTCCAGGGCCATTAGCCTAGTACACACCTATGAACCTAAACCTTTTTTTGTGTGTAATAAATAGAAATAGACTGGAAGTTTCCTGGTTCTTGACATACATCCTCTTTACCTATTGATACTACCAGAGCCACTGCCCACTGCCTTTTCCAGTGCATGTGGGAGCTGGCCTTCCTTCATAGCCTCTTCATAGACCTGTTTTAATGCCTCTGCCATTTCCACCCCGACTTTCTTGTAAAAGTCAGTGAGGAACCCTTCTGGGCCACTGATTTAGGTCCATTAATGTATCTAACCATGATAACAACCTCTCTTACCTCCATCTTCCTATGCAAAAACGCCAGCTTCTTTGTGCTTAAGAGAGAAGACACCCAGATCTTCCTTTTGCTATCAACTGCTGTATAATCCTCCCTTCATGCAGCTTCCTATATAACTGAAAAAAAATAATCTGAGTTCTTTACATGACATTTCATGCTTTCCATCTTTCAACTTAACAGCCCTTAACCATGTCCTTTTCTTTGTTTTTGTTCTTTTAGTTTCAGTTCCAGGAACTTTGTCTCAATATTTGCTCCTTCCCGCCATATCACTTCCATCTTATAAGCTCTGCCTCCATCTTATTATTCCTCTCCTGTACACAACTTCAACCTTTTCCACTTCTCACACTATATCCCAATTTATTAAAAATCTATCCCTCCTGCTCACATGTTTGTAGTCATTCCACAGGAAGGTAAATTCATTTCTTCACTCCCCATTTCTCTTTGTGTATTAACCAGATTAGCTTTATACATCTCTTTCCTCGATTCTTTCTGGCATCCTCCATTGAACTGAATTAGCTCAATTAATGTCTTTAAGCCCTCAAACACACCATTGACATTTCTTCTCCTATGATTCTATTCTCTTTTTTTCTTTATTACATTTAAGTCCTTGAAGATGCCCCTAAATACTTACAACTTATTTGAGTTGGGGCTGTGCAAAGACCCTATATTCTCTATCCCATTCTTACACTTGCACCTCAGCACCACCCACTTGCCAGTCCTTTCCCCTACGTGTGATAATCTCCCATCATATTCTACTGAGAAGTTAAACCACCCATCCGTTTTTATCACAAAGCAATAATCAGACCCCCTATCTCATACCGTCTCTCACTCTCTTTTTTTTTGCGAATATGCTCACCTTCCTCAATAGTTCTGATTTTGTAATGTAAAAATCCCCACTTGACATCACTGAGTTGATCATTATGATGTACGCTTCATGTAAGGACAAATATCAGTTATATCTTACAGTGACTATTACTGCGGTCTGCAAACCCATTTCATAACTTCTCAGATGTGTGAGTCATGCAAAGTCAATGACCAGCAGACCGTGGTGTGGAAAATATTATAATTTATTGAGTGTTTGTGCTAATAAGTACATACCATAGAGTGAATAATTCACCAGACCGGTTTTGGCTGTAATAATTGTGCCTTGTTCAGTGTAGCATAACAGGTAACAAAACAATTCCCTCTATTTAAATGTGTGGCAATCAAGCCTGATGTCAGTCACCTAAAATTCTTAAAGGTGCTCATTCAAACCTGGAGAAAACAGACCTCCTAACTTAATAATCCATTTTTTCTCCATTTGATTAAAAACATCATGCCAACCTGCAGTTTTGGATCTGTTTCCTTTGATCTTATCTATAATTGTAAAGAAAAACCTGGCCTTGGGATGTTTAATTGTGTGTTTATATAGGGCATTGGTAAGGCATTTATGTCTGATGTCACACAAATGTTCTGCTGTCTGAAATTTTACTGCCCTAGAAGTTTGCCCCACATAAAAAGCCGAACAGCTACATGTTGTCAAATAAATCACCCAGTTGGTTTGGCAGTTCCCAAAACAAGAAATAGTATAGACCACGCCTGTATTGCTACTGCTGAAACTAGTTGATTTGTTAATGTTGGAACAAAACATACAATGACCACATGGGAAACATCCCTTTAGGTGGTCCCCTGAAAGGGTAGATTGTATCTTTGGGTGAAATGGACTGTGTCTCCTCTTGTAATGGCTAAAGATGGATCCCAAATTCCTGCCCTTCCTATAAGAAAATAAACATCTATCCTGTAACATAGTGTTTAACTTATCATCTGCCAAAAGAATATTCCAATTTTGTTGTACACTGTTAACCAGTCTAGCTGTATTACGTCCATAGGTTGTAAATAAACATGTCACTTGGTTGGTGTTAGTAACTCTAGATTGATATTCAAGTAAAGGCTCACGCTGTATCAGATCAACTGTGTTTCTGGCATGTAACACTTGTCCCAATTTATATCCTCTTTGTATGAACTGGGTGGTTAAGTCATCCCTAACTATTTGGTAAGAGCTATAATCTGAACATATACTTTTAATTCTCATATATTGAGATTTGGGGATGTTCTTACAAATATGTGGTGGATGATAGCTGGTGGCATGGAGGAATGAATTATACTGGGGATACTTGCAGTAGACTTCAGATTTAAGAGTATTGTCAGATTGTTTAGTTATCAATACATCCAAAAAAACTTATCTGGTCAGAACTGTAATTAGCCATAAAGTGAATTCCCCATTTATTATCATTAAGATAATTTACAAATTCCTGAAGATAATCAGAATCCAACCTCTATACCAACCAGCAATCATCAAGATAACGTCTCCATATGTCCATATCCTGTAGAAAAATGTTGTGAGAACTGTCATATATTATCTGTTCTTCAATGCAGGCTATAAATAAATCGACATATATAGGGGCAAATGATGCCCCCATTGCCGTACCTTTAATTTGTAAATATTAAGAATCACGATAAAGGAAAACATTTTTCGTCAGTACATGTTCAGCTAATCCAATTAATAAGGTGTTAAATCCAGAAGGATAAAGCTCAGATCTATCAAGCCAATATTTTAAGGCCTCAACACCGGCCCAATCTGGGATATTGGTGTACAAGCTTGTAACATCTAAGCTACATAATAACCAACCCAGTTCCAGCTGGGACTCAGAAATAATTTACAAGAATTCAGTGGTATCCTGAATTCTAGAGCATATCATCTTCAGCAAAGGTTTCAAATATTTTGTCAAAAACTGTGATAGTGGTTTAGTCAAAGAGCCACAGCCTGAAACGATTGGTCTGCTTGGTGGATGTTGTATATTTTTGTGTATCTTTGGCAGAAAATAAATATATTGTGGAACAGGATCATGAACAGTCAAATGATGTAATATTTTATTAGAAATAATCCCCTCTTGTTCAGCCAAAACCAAAAAATCATCTATCTGTTTCTTAAAGGTGGCCGTAGGGTCAAAAGGTAAACAAGTGTAATAACAAGCATTAGAAAGTTGCCACAAGGCTTCCATGTTATATTTTACCCAATCTTGAACCACTACTGCTCCACCTTTGTCTGCCGTCAAAATAACCAACTTGTGGTTTGAGGCAAGTTCTTTAATACAATCAGAATGAATCTTTGAGGGATTATCTGGACCAACATGATCTTCTCTACAGTAAAAATGGAAGTCCTTAAGAACACTTTTCTGAAACAACATAACATTTGGGTTCATGGGATGTTGAAAAGTGGATTTATAATAGTGAAATTAATCCTGGAAATCAGTAGAATCTTTGTCCTAAAAAAATAAACGTAAATTTAAAAGTCTACAAAATAATATAATATTATTAGCAAAATCATAACATAAAAACCAGGAATGAATGTTAATCCTTTATTAAGTACATCAATATGCATAGGTGATAATGTAAAAGAAGAAATGTTTAAAACATTTTTATTTTTTATTCCTGGGCAAACATGCGTAATAGACCTTCCATATCGTGTACCCCATTTATGTTTTCTTCCTCCCCTCTTTTTTGTATGTCTAAAGGGATGTTATTATTGCTTTTAGCTGTGGGCAAATCTGTGGTGCCCTGCACATCTGACTCAACAGCAGAGGAAGGTGGAGCAGTAGTGGTTCAAGGATTGGGTAAAATATAACATGCCTTGCGGCAACGTTCTAATGCTTGTTATTACACTTATGTACCTTTTGACCCTACGCCCACCTTTAAGAAACAGATAGATGATTTTTTGTTTTTGGCTGAACAAGAGGGGAATATTTCTAATAAAATATACATCATTTGACTGCTCATGCCCCTGTTCAACAATATATTTATTTTCTGCCAAAGATACACAAAAATCTATAAAATCCGCCAGGTAGACCAATAGTTTCAGGCCATGTCTTTTTGACTGAAGCACTATCACAGTTTTTGGCAAAATATTTTAAACCTTTGCTGAAGATGATACGCTCTTGAATTCAGGATACCACTGAATTCTTGCAAATTATTTATGAGTAAAAAACGAAATAGGCAACACCAAACTGGTAATCCAAACAACAGGAGGTAGAAACCACGACACAGCACGACCAAGTAAACTATTTAATCAAATTAAGTGCTTTTCGTTTATAATCATATACAAACTTCTTCAGATACCAAACGTTTCAAACAAGCAGGTTAAATAGGCAAAGGATAATTGTCAAGTAATACATTTAAACTCCTAAAGCACAATGTACCTATTAAATACATCTGTAACAATCTACATTCTAAAAACGTTCAACTGTTAATAACAAATGTATGTATATGTATGTGATAAAACATATATATAAAATATAAAATAAGAACACGCCTACACTAAATCAAACTTACTAGGTCAGAACTAAACATTAGATAAATATATGAATACCATTAATAATGGAATAAAGAATTAAAAAATTAAATAATAAAAAATAAAAAATAAAAATTAATAAATCCATACATCAATACTGTAATGTAACCTGTGTAAACAGTAATTCGCAGTAAATTGACAAGGAAATGTCCTCTATAAACACTGGTAACCTGGTAAAAAACTCCATTACCTTCTGAACAAACTTGTTATAGTCAGATGTCATCTATGCAAGCTCTTCAGTTTAAGTACACTACTAATTGAGCATCCCTCGTTTAAACCGGGTAAGTTATATGTATTTAGTCTAACTTGCCAACTTAACTCTGTTTCTTCAAGTTTTAGAGGAGTTGGACCACCTCTAGGTTCTACCAGAACTCGATCGATGATAATAAACTTAAAATTATGATCGGGATGTAATGAAATGTGTTTGGCTAATGCATTCTCAAGTTTCTGTTTTCTTATTGCGTATATATGTTCATAAATCCGATCACGGATGCGCCTCTCAGTTCTGCCAACGTAATAAGCTGGACAAGTTTGGCACTGAGCTAAGTAGATCACATGTCTAGAGTTACAATTCACTCTGACTCTCAGAGTATATTGATAGTCATGTATTTTAAATCTGTTAAATTCTAAAACATACTGACAATAACTACAAGCTTGGCATTTATTCATGCCAGGTGTCTTAACTTTACTTGTTTGGTTTTGTTCTAAAAAGGATTTAAGGTTTTTCACTCTCTCCCTCTTGTTTAAATGTATTAATTGACAATTATCCTTTGCCTATTTAACCTGTTTGTTTGAAACATTTAGTATCTGAAGAAGTTTGTATATGATTATAAACGAAAAGCGCTTAATCTGATTAAATAGTTTACTTGGTCGTGCTGTGTCATGGTTTCTACCTCCTGTTGTTTGGATTACCAGTTTATTGTTGCCTATTTAATTTTTTAGTTTATTTGTTGCCATGGCATCTGGGAAGGTAACCGACGACACAAGCACTTCCTTCACTAAGACTCCTGAAGTCTTGAGAAATAATGACCGTGAAGTGGTTCCTTTAACATTGACAGATTTTGAACCTCTGAACAATAATTTGTTAAACACTTTAATGGTACGTTTGGATTCCCTTGTTCTGCACCTGGATAATTTAGAGCATCAGAATTCTACTTTTAGAACACTGCCTACACATGAGTCTTTGTTACCCGGTCAACTTGGGGACTCTAGTGAGAACCAGGACAACATCAAAGCTTTACCAGCATTTGTTGTTCAACACTCGAATGAACTTTTACCACCTACTGCAAATGCAAACATTCTTTGTCTGCTACACAAACCATTGACTCATCTAGCTTTCAATGCGGGCAGAGGAGTATTCCGACCGGCGATACATTGGTAGTTTATAACCAGGGAACATCTTTAAGCAAAAACAACAGTAACGCTGTTATTCAGCATGACCACAGAAATCTAGTAAATTCACACAAAGCGACCAGTGTGGCACCTGCAGTTTCAGATGTTTACGCAGCATTGATTTCAGCACAAACCAATGACACTACAAACAATAGCGGAGTGTTTAACATTAACACTTGGCTAGTGGATAAATTTACATTTTCACCAGTATCTGATGGTTTTACACAACAGAACACAGTAAATGAAGGTGAGTCAGCTAATATTTCTGCCAACCTTAAAAGCTTGGATACCTTATTAGTAAAATTAAAAAAGACACAACTAGAGATATCTTACTTCCAAGAATGTCTCAAGCTTAAAATTGTCCCAAAAGGACTGAGACATCATCAATATCCTACTGGGTTGGTTAACAATTCTGAGTTTCATAAAGACTTACTAGTTTTGTTTGATCGCCATGGCTTTGAATTGTTAGACCTGATGATTAAACATTACACACTGCTAGTGGAATCATTGAGCAAACAAGTAGCTGAACTTGATGAACTTATCAGACTAGATACTGAATTTTAGCGCTACAAATATGACTACAACAGGATTTTTTCAAGTATAGATCAATACTTGAATAAACTTAAGGTCAATAAAATTAAGAAAATTGACAGAGACATTAAATCTTATAAAGAAGGGGCTGCCTATCCCAAACCTTCACCTGCACAGGTTTGGTCTGTTTTTTCACGTTCATTAAATCCTTCTATACATAGTAGTGTCTCACCTCCTAATACTAATAGCAGCTTAAATGACTGCACTAGTACCTCTTTTGAGGCTGGAGCTGGGAACAATGCACAAGTTGAGCAAAGATCATGTGAGGATTTACAAAACAACAACAACAAAACTGCTCACTATAACCTGAGATCTAATAACCCTAATTTTTTAGGGGCACGACCGAAACAGCCGTCAGGTTATTACAACCAGAAGAACAAACACAAAATGAGATAAACCAAGCTACTGCTTCTTCTATTATTGATTGTTTAATAGACTCTGATTGTTCATTTTGTGTTCCTGTTCCACTGAATGAACTAGCAAGTAATCCTAGTCCTATGGGGGTAGGGAAAACGTGTGACTACATTACACTAGAGGGTAACACTCATACTATTAAACCTCTAGTAACACTAAGTAACACAAAAGGTGACTTCAGAGTATATAACTTTTCCTCAGTAGATATCACACCTGAAGTCATTGAATTATTGTCTAAGGGTCTTACATATGTCCCAGTTTAGAAATTTGACTTAGTTAAAACCTTAATTGACTTGAGATTGTTTACGAGAAAACGTAACTTGCATCTTTTAATGGGTGGTAGTTATACAACTGATAGTAACTTTAGGATTGCTAGTGTTTACAACCCTCCGTTGCACCCATTATTACAAGTCTTTGAAGATATTTGTGAACTAGACTTACATTTTAAATTCCATACAACATCTTTTAGACCACCTTATAGTGGAAATATGAATGTAGAAAAGAAATGCCTCTACTTTATTAAGTTCCACGACATTTGTTTTTGTAAACCCGACAAGGGAGGATGGTTGGTGGTATTTGACAGTGAAGAATATAACAGAAGGATGTCATATTTATTAGAAAATTAGTCTTATGTAGTTAGCTCATGTTCTGAAACAAATAAGGCCTATAACAGAATTAAAAACTCTATAGGAGAATTATATATCGAGGGGAGAATTACTCAAAGTATTTACAACTATTTATCAATAGTGTATCCCAGATATCCATGTATGTTTGGTATCCCAAAAATACACAAAGATCTAAACAACCCTCCTATGAGACCCCTTGTAGACGGTAGGGGTTCACCCACCTACCCATGTGCGAAAGTCGTGGACACTATTCTTCAGAAATATGTGGCACAAATCAATCAGATATGTAAAGACTCTTGGTCATTTTTAAACAAAATAAATAAGATAAAGTACCATGTCAGATACAACTACATCACTATAGATGTCAAAGACCTTTACACGTGTATCCCACAAGATATTGCATTGGATTGGGTAGACCAAATTTTAAGGAATCATTGCAGTTCTAGCAACGAGTTGGATATTGTACAAGAATTGCTAGATATAGTTTTGAGTAAAAACTTTTTCATGTTTGATGGTCATTTTTACCTTCAAAAGGTTGGGGTTGCTATGGGCTCCCCATGTGGTGCCAGTGTTGCCAGTTTGGTAATGGCCCAATGGGAACACCTTTTTGTGTTTAACAATTGTGACTTCAAGAACAAGATTGTGTTTTACACCCGCTACTTGGACATCTTTATTTTGTATGACGGGGACCAAACCGACAGTCAATCTTTGGTGGATTATTTCAACAACACCACTAGTTTCTTGGAGTTCACTTTTTCTTTTCACACAGAGTCCATTTCATACCTAGACATCATGCTGTTTAAGGACCACACTACTCAGCAATTCATATCCACTATTTACAGGAAATCTACATATTCCAACATGTTTCTACACTACTCTAGTTGTCACCCACCCCATCAGAAACGTGCTATAGTCAAGGGCCAATTGGTCAGGACTGCATGTATTATATCATTGGATGAAGATTTTTTTGCTGAATGTAGACACCTGAAAAGTTTATTTTTACATCGAAGTTACCCTGATCACATGCTCAATGAAATCATTGAAGAAGTAACGGTTAAACGTTCAAATCATTTTTACAGACCAATTTTAGAAAGTACGTCAACTGTACAAAATGACACAGTTAACATTTTGTCACAGCCGCTGGTCACTCTTAACGAGTCACAGCAACCACAAGCACTGAATGTTACTTTTATAACAACTTACTACTCTAACAGTAAAGAGTGCTTTCAAATTTTATGCAAGAACTGGGCAATCGTTAAGAGTGACAGCAACGTCTATCAGAAGTTTGGTGTCAAACCTATGATAGTGTATAGGAGAGCGAAAAATCTTAAATCCTTTTTAGAACAAAACCAAACAAGTAAAGTTAAGACACATGGCATGTATAAATGCCAAGCTTGTAGTTATTGTCAGTATGTTTTAGAATCTAACAGATTTAAAATACATGACTATCAATATACTTTGAGAGTCAGAGTGAATTGTAACTCTAGACATGTGATCTACTTAGCTCAGTGCCAAACTTGTCCAGCTTATTATGTTGGCAAAACTGAGAGGCGCCTCCATGATTGGATTTATGAACATATATACGCAATAAGAAAACAGAAACTTGAGAATGCATTAGCCAAACACATTTCATTACATCCCGATCATAATTTTAAATTTATTATCATCGATCAAGTTCTGGTAGACCCTAGAGGTGGCCAAACCCCTCTAAAACTTGAAGAAACAGAGTTAAGTTGGCGAGTTAGACTAAATGCATATAACTTACCCGGTTTAAACGAGGGATACTCAATTAGTAGTGTACTTAAACTGAAGAGCTTGCATAGATGACATCTGACTATAACAAGTTTGTTCAGAAGGTAATGGAGTTTTTTACCAGGTTACCAGTGTTTATAGAGGACATTTCCTTGTCAATTTACTGTGAATTACTGTTTACACAGGTTACATTACAGTATTGATGTATGGATTTATTAATTTTTATTTTTTATTTTTTATTATTTATTTTTTTAATTCTTTATTCCATTATTAATGGTATTCATATATTTATCTAATGTTTAGTTCTGACCTAGTGAGTTTGATTTAGTGAAGGCGTCTTCTTATTTTATATTTTATATATATGTTTTATCATATACATATACATACATTTGTTATTAACAGTTGAACGTTTTTAGAATGTAGATTGTTACAGATGTATTTAATAGGTACATTGTGCTTTAAGAGTTTAAATGTATTAATTGACAATTATCCTTTGCCTAGTTAACCTGCTTGTTTGAAACGTTTGGTATCTGAAGAAGTTTGTATACGATTATAAATGAAAAGCACATAATTTGATTAAATAGTTTACTTGGTCATGCTGTGTCATGGTTTCTACCTCCTGTTGTTTGGATTACCAAATTATTTATGAGTCCCAGCTGGAACTGGGTTGGTTATTATGTAGCTTAGATGTTACAAGTTTGTACACCAATATCCCACATTGGGCCAGTATATCCCAGATTGGGCCGGTGTTGAGGCCTTAAAATATTGGCTTGATAGATCTGAGCTTTATCCTGCTGGGTTTAACACCTTATTAATTGGATTAGCTGAACATGTACTGACGAAAAATGTTTTCCTTTATCGTGATTCTTATTATTTACAAATTAAAGGTACGGCAACGGGGGCATCATTTGCCCCTATATATGTCGATTTATTTATAGCCTACATTGAAGAACAGATAATATATGACAGTTCTCACATTTTTCTACAGGATATGGACACATGGAGGCATTATCTTGATGATTGCTGGTTGGTATGGAGGTCGGACTCTTATTATCTTCAGGAATTTGTAAATTATCTTAACAATAATAAATGGGGAATTCACTTTACGGCTAATTACAATTCTGATCAGATAACTTTTTTGGATGCATTGATAACTAAACAATCTGACAATACTCATAAATCTGAAGTCTACCGCAAGTATCCTCAGTATAATTCGTTCCTCCATGCCACCAGTTATCATCCGCCACATATTTGTAAGAACATCCCCAAATCTCAATATATGAGAATTAAAAGTATATGTTCAGATTATAACTCTTACCAAATATTAAGGGATGAATTAACCACCCAGTTCATACAAAGAGGATATAAATTGGGACAAGTGTTACATGCCAGAAACATGGTTGATCTGATAAAGCGTGAGCCTTTACTTGAATATCAGTCTAGAGTTACTAACGCCAACCAAGTGACACATTTACTTACAATTTATGGAAATAATACAGCTAGACTGGTTAACAGTGTACAACAAAATTGGGATATTCTTTTGGCAGATGATAAGTTGAACACTATGTTACAGGATAGATGTTTATTCTCTTATAGGAAGGGCAGGAATTTGGGATCCATCTTTAGCCATTACAAGAGGGTACACAGTCCATTATGCCTGAAGATACAATCTACCCTTTCAGGGGACCACCTAAAGGGATGTTTCCCATGTGGTCATTGTATGTATTGTTCCAACATTAACAAATCAACTAGTTTCAGCAGTAGCAATACAGGCGTGGTCTATACTATTTCTTGTTTTGGGAACTGCCAAACCAAATGGATGATTTATTTGGCAACATGTAGCTGCTCAGCTTTTTATGTGGGGCAAACTTCTAGGGCAGTAAAATTTCAGATAGCAGAACATTTGTGTGATATCAGACATAAACACCTTACCAATGCGTTATATAAACACACAGTTAAACATCCCAAGGCCAGGTTTTTATTTACAATTATAGATACGATCAAAGGAAACAGATCCAAAACTGCAGGATGGCATGATGTTTTAAATCAAATGGAGAAAAAATGGATTATTAAGTTAGGAGGTCTATTTTCTTCAGGTTTGAATGAGCACCTTTAAGAATTTTAGGTGATTGACATGAGGCTTCATTGCCACACATTTAAATATAGGGAATTGTTTTGTTACCTGTTATGCTACACTGAAGAAGGCACAATTATTACAGCCAAAACAGGTCTGGTGGATTATTCACTCTATGGTATGTACTTATTAGCACAAACACTCAATAAATTATAATATTTTCCACACCACGGTCTGCTGTTCATTGACTTTACTGAGTACTAATTTTGGGACCTGGCAGCTGCCGTACTTGCAGGGGTTTTTTTGCTTTCTGGAATGTGTGAATCATGCCAAATGATGCATGGGAAAAATCAAACTACAGTGCATTCAATGTGGCTCACAGCATGCTGGAATCTAAATGTGTGTGTGTCTGTGTGAACTGGAGTACCACATATTTGGTCACTATAGTGCACCAGAAGTACTGCTTGTGATGGGGTATTATTTCTTACATGAACAAAGGCTTCATTTTGTTGAGGCTCTACCACTCTACCAGTTTTGTCCTATACCAGCATATCACTTCCACACACTGCATAATACAGGATTTATACCTGCTTAGTGTTCCACACCAGGACCTGCCAATGATGCTACAAGTGACCATGATGCTGTTATCTATCATATTCCATGGACCTGTGTAAGCTGTCCTTCACAGAAGACATTTTTCACTGTAATTTGGTGTGTGGGCTTGATGCCTGGGATGCCACCAGTGAAAATCATCATGTCAATGTGTGGTCTGTTTTTAGTCTGTCTGTATGCTTGTCTGCCTCAGCAGATCACATGACAACTCCTCAGCCACTGAACATGTTGAACTCATTCAATTATTACTGCAATTGTTTTTCTGTAAACAATGTTACTGGCATATTTCTGCATAGTCTGGTGCCTTAGATAGCAATGGAATAACGAACAGTAGTGTGAATATTGTATATTCTGCTGCAGGACTAGTTATTTGGTGCTTTTACAGTTGTTTATATTACAGTTTTACTGCTAGAGTCTTATATTCTGCTTATTTACCTGCGTAAGGTTGCATATCAGTACTTTTCTGTTTCCTTGTTCTTTGCATCTGCCACACATCCCACTGAGACACTAAGCTACTGTTTCTGAAAGTCCAACCTACCTGGGGACATTGACCTGTAGCTTAGTTATTGGATTAGTGCTCCAACATTGGTTTTATTTCATTATCTTTTTGCAGCCTGAATTTTCCCCAAATCCTCCGACCCTTTTTCCGGTGTGATTTTAAAAGGCTGTGTCTCTGGCCTCTGTACCTTATGACAATCTGATTTTCAAACTCCCTTCCTCCCCTCTTTCATTGCTATTATCTGTTGTATAAAGTCTTTATGTACTCTATCCAGCCATTGTTTTGCATAAACCCATAATATCGAGTGCCCACCCAGCAAACCAGTATTGCTCTTGAGTATACCTTCCTTACTACATATTGTCTCCTGCTCATTTTCCTAAAGCTCCCGTCTGCCTGTCACCCTTGCTATACTCTGATAAGGTCCTGAATTAATCCTGTTCCATATTTGGCGGATAAAAGATTTATTTCATTATTTTGCACTACGGTTAACCATTTTAGAGTACTTTACTTGTAGATTTTGCACTTTAAATAATTTTAAAGGTTCCCAGTATTTGAAATCACCTTTTCCAGGCACTTTGTTTAAGTTGTTTTGTGATAACATTACTCTTGTCAAGCAATCTTGTTTGTGTTTTTACATTAATAGAACTGGGAAAGACATCTACTGGCAGTACGTGGCGGTCTGGTCTATCAGAGTTGGAAAACACATATGAAAACTGTAATGTAGCCATGTTTACAGGCCAGAGGACTTAGAAGTCAATTCATATGTTTCAAGTGCCTGTATAAATTTAGTGCATTTGTGCACCACTGCTCATCATGTATAGATATGGACACCTAGGGACCACATTTTTTCTATTAAACCCACTTCTGAAACTGGACCAGTAACTCATTGAGTGTTGAACAACTGCTTTGCATGATGAGTAGCATAGAGCAGGTAGTTTGCACTGCCCATTAGTCAAATCTTTAACCCCCAAAACACCTTAGGTCAGCCCATTATTAAAACTTCATGCCCTATATGACTGTAGCTCACCCAACGAAAGACCTGACATCATGGCTAAGCACTTTCCCAATGTCTCCACAGCCAGTTTGGTGGATATGGGTAAAATGAGACAGTGTAACAATTGTCTAATGCTCACTGGCAACCATTTAATCCTCAAAGAAACAAATACACTGTGTGAAAGATGTGTATACACAATGTTGCTGGAGGCAGAACTGGTTTTCAGAAACCCACACACTACACCCAACACACATAGTACAAACCCTCCACATAGACCTACTTATGCTGAGGTTTCTTAAGTTCAATCTTTCTAAACTCCAAAGACCAACCAGACATTCCACTTGCAAAAATTATCCTCAGCAAATCCAAACACTCAACAGAAACAACTCCTAACACTGCACATACAGCCATACCCTGTGGAACCTCAACAACCCAAGCCCATATGGCAAGCCAATACACAACCCAGGACTCTGGTCATAGGGGACTCCATTGTACAACACTCCCCACTCACCAGGATGAAGGAGACAATAACACTCTGTAGCATATTAACACTAAGATCCATCAAATTATGCACACACTGAAGTCATTGCACTACAGGTATCAGTATGATTTAGTCATAGTGTAGGTACATATGACATGAGACATACCTTCCAAGACTACATGAAGAGAGACATTATAGAGCTCTCATACTACGGCTAGTTTGCACTGTGCATCGAGCTGCATTCTACCTTCACCAAGGATGATACCGCAATATGAACAGAAGATGATTGACTGTAATAATTTCTTAATTTTCAATGTCATTCTAGGTGGATACAATATTTGTCAATGTTGGAAGACATGGTTAACAAACCATGTTCCTTTGCAATGGATAGTCTGCACCTTTCCCCTTGAATATCGGCTAAAACATTGTCCTCACCAAACAGCTTTTTCTAGGCAATGCAAAACTGACGAACCTTCTGACATAGCAAAATCTACCTAAGGAAATCTAAAGGTGTTACTGTTCAATATCAGGAGTGTAAACAAGAAGCTCCACTCGTCCAAGCTCTTCTGTACTTGGAGAATACTGACATCTGTGCAGTTACTGAGACATGGTTTAATGCTGCAATGATTTACACACATTTAGACCAGCAGCTGCACAGACAGGGACTAAAGGTAGCGGTGCCTCAATCTACATCAATAAGAAGCATATGGTGAGGTTGGTTAAATAGGATGATGCACTAGACTTCCTTCACATCCAGATTGCCATAAAAAAGTCCCATACTATATCATAGCAAGCTATAGGTCACACTCTGTGTCCCATGAAACCCATAGCTCATACTCACAGCTATTGGAGACACTCACTATGCAACCAAATACCATAAGACCTCTTGGAGATACTCACCATGCAACCAAATACCATACTCATGGGGGACTTTAATTATCCCCTTTATAAAATACAAATCTTGTACAGCCCCAAATTTGCAGGTGCAGAGGTTTCTAGACTTTATAAACATAAACACCATGAACCAGTTAATGTGAATACCTGACAGAGGTAAAAATGTATTGGACCGATACTCACAAATATGGGAGACTGCTGCACCCCCCCCCCCCCAAGTATCATTTCCTCTCTGGTAAGGTCATACCATAAATCAAGCTCATTCAAAATAAGAATCAATTCTGTAATCTGAGCAAACCCTGTAACAGTTAGAAACTACTCCTAGGAAAACTACATTTTATTAATTGATAACGTAAAAATTTCAAGCCTCTCCAAACCCAGATAACATAGCAACCTATGCAGAATTATTCACAGAAGCACTGTACAACCATGTCAATAGAGGGTGTGACACCTAACAAAAGTTAGCCCAAAATTTTTAAAAAAAAGCAACCCGGTGGAATCCAAAATTAAACACATTGTACAACAAAAGAAAAAAATGTATTTAAAATTAGTTAGTGCAACACCACACAAAAATGTAAAAAAATAAATAAATAAATAAAAGATAAAAATTCTCTTGTCAAGTAGAATAGACAACTAAGAATATTAATTAAGTCTAACAAATCTTGAACTAAAGATAGTGTCCCTGGCCATGGACAACCATAAGGTTTTCTTTAGCTATGTCCAATCCTCAAAGGCAGCACATAGTCTGCAGAACTGTAGGTAAATGGAGTAACATTCATTGAACTAGGAGATATAGCAAATCTTTTGGCTGACACATTCCCATCCAACTTCACCCATGTCTCAGCCCCAGTTGAGTCAAGGAAATACCATCTAACATAATTCCTCCAGCTATCAGTAGAGAGCGGTTCTTAGGTGCATTGTCAAACGCTGAGAATACCGCTTCATTGGGCCCCAATAATATCATAGGATGCTTCCTAATTTGCCTGAAATATGACCTGTTGGGGGCACTGGTGTCACTGTTCACCCATAGCCTGCACAAAGGCTCTGCACCATATGACTGGAAGACTGGACTGATCATCGCTCTACAAAAGGACTGACCACCAATTGATCCTGGAACAGCTGATCCATTAGTCTGACTGTCTCATATACAAAGGCATGGGAAGAATTATCATGGAACTGATTAACAATGACATAGGAAACTGTCAGTCACCTGGATGTCCCCCAGTTTGATTTTGTCAAAGGTAAGTCATGCCTACTGAACCTGATGGGATTTTTTTGAAAAGGTCACTAAGGCAATGGATAAAGGCAAAATGGTTTATACTGCCCACCTTGATATAGCTAAGGCATTTGAAACAATACCCCACTTAAACATTGTAAACAGACGTACAGAATTAGACATAAACACCTATGTAACTTACTGGATAGCCAGTTGGCTCATATACAGGACCCAGGAAGTTAGATAAAGAGACCACCTCCACACAGAGGCTGGTCACCAGTGGCATCTTCCAGGACTTTGTGCTGGGTCTGCTCCTCTTTGGCTTCTATTTTTTGGAAGTCAAGGTCCATGTCAAGGGCCTCTGGATTACCAGGTATGCAGATTATTGCAAGCTAGAAGCAATCATAGAAACTTCCCAAGATACTAACATCTTACAGAAAGGTCTAACACAGACAAATGACTAGCTTTAAAGCCGTGGCTTAAATCTTAGTGTCAAGAAGTGCATAATAGTACCTTGTGGGAAGTCAGCCACCCAGAGAAGCTACCTCATTGATATAACACCTGTAAAAGAAAACACATTAATCAGTGATTTGGGGACACATGCAGATAGTAACCTGGTTTTTGATCAGCATGTGTCTAAGGTTATAAGAAAATCATTGTATCACACTCACCTTATAAGTAAGGGCATGGCATCTAGGTGCAAGGAAGTTATTGTGCCACTTTACTTAGCCATCATGAGACCTATCATTGAGTATAATGCTCCTTTCTCTATGTACCAGATCAGGCACATGCAGCAACCGGAATGTCCACAGAGGTCCCCGACATAAAGAATACAGGGTGTAAATACAATGTCATATGCAGATCTCCCCAAAGTCCTGTCTCTGTACTCATTCCTACAGACTGCTGAGAGTTGATTTATGTCTGGCATACAAAGCATCCTGGGATCCAACTCTGATGGAACTTTTGCATATCTGCAAAATGAACAACACCAGAACTGCTAGATCTAAGGATTTGAACTTTGCCTGCAACCAAAATACGACATGGTGGAGTACAGGTATGTATCTCAGAGAATCCCCATTCTCTGGAATAGGCTTCCTCTCCATGTCAAGCAGAGTCCTTCCTTAACCTTATTCAAGTGCAATCTAGACCACTGGATGAAAAATCAATAATTCAACCCTAGTCTGACACCTCTGTCTCTGATGGATAGATGCAGCTGTCAAATCATGCCCTAACTAACATACACAGCTTAAAATAACCTCTAAGGCAGACTAACTCATGGGATACATTTGGGCTGCATGGCTAAGTTTATAAAAGCCTCAGTGGTCATTAGCATAGTATACACCTATGAATGTATGAACCTATGAACAGTGCATGCTTCTAATGGGTATATTGTCCCCATATTCTTGCAGGTTCCCTACAATCACTTGGGTTCCCTCTGCTGTATTGCGTACTGTGTATTGGTGTGCCTGTAATCATGTGTCTTATTCAGGAGTGTCTTCCTTAACTTGTTACATATGCTGACATTCAACTTAAAAATTAAAATACCCAAAAAAAACAGATTAACTAGAGGGAAAAGCAATGTTATTGCATAAGAAATAAGAAACAAGCATCTAACAAAAACAAGTTCTTCACCTTATCACAGTTTAGATTAATGAAACATGAAAAACATTCTGCACACTATATAGGTTCCATCCAAATATTATGTTAAGTCAAAAGACACCTCAAGTTAAGTGCAATCACCTTACCTTACATATCCCCCTTGATAATTCCGTTGTCCAACAAAAAACAGCTTAAAAGAAAAAAAGTATGATTTAAGTCCAGCCTCTAACATAAAAAGCTTATTGGTGAAATCAGTGTATATGAAATTTGAAATTTAGAAACACAGCAAGAACTAATGCTTGTCCTACACACAACTCTAGGTACAGCTCTCTTTCACCTTAGCAAATTGCAGCATTTCACTCCAACATATATTCAGATAGGCCAAGTTTGATAGTAACATGCAAAGTTTTCTCATTTGTAGAATAAAATGGAGTAATAAAAGAAACATGTTTACCATTTTTTTACTAGTTCTAAGAGCATAACACCAACCACAGGACTGTTAATACAATATCCTTTCTGTGTTGTGCAAAGCCTGCTTAATATGCATAGTATCTGCTTTAATTGTTGTCTGTTGTTTTGTCATCTCCCGTAACGGACAATTTCATTGAAATTGCAAAACGTTCACTCAGGTTGTACAGTCATTGAGTTTGTTACATTAAGTAAGGGAATGCAAGGGGGCAAAACTGCCTGCACGGCAATCTTTGGGACTCACAATTGTTAATATATTTTTTTTTCCCTTAGCTTTCAGTATAATGGTCTGTTGTTGGAAAAAAAGAATTAATGAAATGTACAATAACACACATACTCATACAGTACTACTACTATTATTTCAGAACAGTTATGTGAAAAAGTTTTTCAGGCCTGCTGCATGTACTTGCATGCTAGTAGCTCATGACACATTTGCTCTCTGCTGCTTGCTTGGAAAAGCAATTGTTTCAAAACCCACTAGCTAAATCTTCACTTTCTACATGGCCCTTCCAAAACCTGACCCCATAAAATTGTATAGTTCTTCCACCATCTAAACTCCTGAGTTATCACTATCTTTCCCTAAAACACTCCTCCCCTCCCTAAGTATAAAGTCCACGATCACTCCCTAACTCCACAACCTCCAGCCCTTTCCATACCCACTGCTGCTTGCAAAATCTCATACACACATTCGAGCACCATCAGCAGCTACACAAGCTATGAGATGCTCCAGTCTCTGGCTTTGAGTCAGTGGTTTTCGAGCATTTTGGATTCAAGTTCTTGTAGTGTTTCCATTTTTTCCGTGTTCCTTCTTGCCTTTTTACTCTTTTAAAGCTTTAAGTGTTATCATGATTATTATTATTATTATTATTATTATTATTATTATTATTATTATTATTATGTTATGTTCTATGTGCTAGAACCTCACATTTTGCATCTTGACTGACCTGTTAGGATTTTTCTATTACAGTGTTTAAACCTAAGTATTCTACAATATTGAAACAAGATTCAAAAGGTAAGAATACTTTAGAATTTATAAATAACCAAGGGCAAATTTAAATATAATGGCTTAGAGTAATGTTAACCATATAAGGGAAATATAGAAAAGCCATACATGAAGATATGCTATTTGCCAATCTGTATAAGGGTGAGAATGGGGACCTCCAGATTGCCAGTAATAGTGCATGTCATTTAATAATAAGGTGCACTGATCTAACGGGTTGACATATTAATACTTTCACATTTGCTGCAACAGCTGTGGACTTATGAACATATATTCAGATATGACAACTTACAAACTGAGGTCAGTGTAAACAATGGATGAGAAATGGGGAAACAATGAGCCACTAGATTTAAAAACATTCTTAATTTTGTTCCAAGACTGTAGATAGTTAATGGGCAGCAGGAATAACTGACAAATAATTTCTTATTTTATACATTGATTGAAGGTTAGAGGGAGATAGGATGACAAAAAATTATACTTTTCTCATGTTATTCAAGGACTTTAAATGCAACAAAAGGATCCTGACCTTAATAAGTGTTTTTTTTTTTATTTTATAGACAAAAGTGACTATTTAGCATGGAGAAGATAGGACAAATGTTAGATATTCATCCAGGAACAGCTGTACTTGTAAGCCCTTAATGACTAGGAATACATGAAGTCAAGAGGCTGGCATGATAAATGTTTATAGGTATCACTATTAAGGCATATTTGGATGAAGCGTGAGGTTTGTAATTTCTCTGAGGATGCCTTTGTGTGAAATTTTGCCAGACTTTAGCTTAATATTTCCTTGAGTAAACCAATACTTGTGGTCTTTCCTTTTGTTTACTAACAGATTTGTATTTTGAAATCAAACACATGGCCTTCTCTCAAAAACTACATAAAGAACCTTTAATAAGCAAACTTAGACTTTATGACATAAATGCCTAGCGGTTAGTAACAAATGTTGACAGGACTCTTCACTTCATTCAACACTCATCTGTCCCACAAACTGTTGTGCATTTTTTTTTTTTTTGCAAAACTTTGTTTAGCAAAAGTCCATTTTGCAGGATATCTGTAAGGTAAGTGGGTTTGCATTAGGGGTCGTAGTGTGTGTGTGTGTGTGTGTGTGTGTGTGTGTGTGTGTGTGTGTGTGTGTGTGTGTGTGTGTGTGTGTGTGTGTGTGTGTGTGTGTGTGTGTGTGTGTGTGTGCGTGTGTGCGTGTGTGTGCGTGTGTGCGTGTGTGTGCGTGTGTGCGTGTGCGTGTGTGTGCGTGTGTGTGCGTGTGTGTGCGTGTGTGTGTGTGTGTGTGCGTACATGCGTGTGCGTGTGTGTCTGTGCGTGTCTGCGCGCGCGCGTGTGTGTGTGTGTGTGTGTGTGTGTGTGTGTGTGTGTGTGTGTGTGTGTGTGTGTGTGTGTGTACTTGTATTTATATGTAGTGGGAATCTTAGTTATTTTGTATAGTGGTAGTATTACAAAAATGTTTTTTCTTTAGTTAGGTTATACAGTTAGGTTTAAGGGCATGGGCAGGTGAGAGATAGGATTAGAATGCACTATTAAGGAGCCAATAACCCTAACCCTACAACTTACCTTAGAAAATCCTTACCATGCACTTCCACTATTCCGATACATTAGATCTGAATGTTGCGGTAAGGTTATGGTTTAGAGACTGTAAAAGAAAATAATTTTCTTTTTGTGATCTTTTGTACATTCAGTGTTTTGGGTCTGATGCTGTAGAGGAGGAGGAGCAAACGTCTCATTTAGAGGAAAATTGAATGTGCACTGTAAAACTGTTGATTAATTGTACTGTAGCCCTCTGCTGCATTCAACTTTACAAATTAGCAAATGCCTTTAAAAACATGAAACTGGCAGCAACATTAATTTTATATCATCTTATCTGCAAACTTAAAGCTTTTAAGGCACAGGCAACTAAATGTCAATGTCAGCAGCTGCTCTACAAATCAATTGTGTAAGTAAACTTTCCATAAGAGTAGATACTCAAATGATCACTGGTGCAGTAACCTTAGCTATATGGGTTATATCCTGCATAGGATGCAACAGCCAGCCAGTTTCCAAAGCTTCAGGGCACCTTCCCCACACCCAGACCACCAGTCAGACTAAAAACTAAAAAGACAAGTTTGGTCACCTAGCCCTTCAGAGCTTTCATGTCAACAGAAAGACGGAGGCTGAGCATTGAAAGGGCAATTCCAGGAATACCAAAAAACAAGTGTCCACACCCCTGCATAAACAACACATCAAAAAACAAAGGGATTGGAGGGAGTGTCTATGGCAGCAGAGATCATTCGAATATCTACTGTTAAGATAAATTACCTTATACAACTGCACTATGTTCATTATATTGATCACTGCTGCAGTAGCCTTAGCTATATGGGTGGATTAGTAACTTTGCAGAGGAAAGCATGTTAAATAAAACACCATTAAGGGAACACTCCAATATCAAAAAATGGGCTCCAAAGGCCAAGTACAGAACAAAATCTAACTTTAATAAAAAGATAAGTTGTTAAGTGCTTTCATCCTTTAATAAACAACAAGGATGTCTTCAGAATAGTGAACATAATGTATTACACATTTTATGCCCCCCCCTTAAAGGGCAAGTACATTATTTCTTTCACTTAAATACATGCTACCCTAAACCATACTCAGTGTGCAGACAATTATCATTTCTGCAAATCCTAAGATGTTTTATCAAAATGCATGTATAAAAATATATAAAGATTCATTTTAAAAATACTTAGAAAAAAATTATAAAAATATTTGTGAGAATGTTCATAAGAATAAAAAATATGTATACAGTGAGAATTGTTTATGTAGTAATAACTAACCATTTACTTTAAAGTTTGGCAGCTCTTAATCTCAAAGCTTATTGAATTGAAACAAAATCATTTAATGCAGGGGGTTAATGGCATTCAACCTCAACTGCCAAAGCAGTTTCTTATATTCAGGTTCCATCTCCCATTCAACAAAACTTGGGTTTAATTCCACTTTTTCTAGTATAGCCAACTGGATATTTAAAAAAGTGGCACTGTTCTGAATATTTATCAAGTGCACTCTTGGGTTTCTTATTTAAAATATCGTAGCTTGTACATTCCTTTCTTCAGGTGGCATTATGTCTTCACATAGAATGCTGAGCACAACCTACATTTTGCAATATATACTATCTGTTTTGCGGAACAATTCCCACTTTGTAAATTGACAACAGATCCTAATTTATTCTCTAAAGTAAGTTTATCTACTTACATAATATAGTTACATGATTTAAAAAACCCACATTTTATCGTACCACCTTTTTTATCTGACAGCACTTACTGTTCTTTTCAATATGGGGGCAGATTTAAAAGTGGTTTATCTCCAACAATTTGAAATACATCATTATCAGCTTTAAAATATTCCAGTTATGTAAAATAATATTTTTATATCTTTAGAATATGCATTGATTTTGAAGGTGAATAAGTGTGAAAAGCTTCCCTTATTTCAAGTCACCACTTTAGTAAATACACTAATACTATTTAATATCATATTGTTGCAACACTTCATTAATTATGTAAAATGTGTCTTCTGGGTAACAGCTGTCTATAAACACCTTCATAAGTTTGTTTCTTTGTTTAAAACTGTTCAAGTTGAAATTGTTTCAGCTAACCTAATATCGTTCTCTGTTTTTAAATGAAAGGGCTGCCGACTAGAAAATTTAGATAACTACTACTGAAAGTGGGTTTTCTATAAATGTTACACTCAAAACCCAAAACCGAAATTAATTTAGCTCATGGAAGAATTGATTTGTTTTGGGAAGATTTGGTATTAGAGGGGAGGAGATCAGTAGAAACATTTAATTTCTTAAGGAACCCCAAACATACTATTCTGACAATATATGGAATCCCCAAAATACATTAAAATAGAGAAATATCACCTTTTAGATCCATCATAGTGGCCCAAGGTTCTAAGACATATATAGACTATATAAGTTTATTAATGGATTTAACAAATATTATACTGGATAACAATTTCATTTATCTCAAAGGCAAGACTTTCAAAAAGATAAAAGGAGTAGCGATGGGAGCAGTATGTGCCCTAATTTATACAAATTTAGTATTATGTTCATAGGAGAAAACTTTTGTTTTTATTTTTTTTTCAATATTGCAAAATATATTTGAGGTACCTTGATGATATTTTTATCCTGTGGGACAATTCATAGGGTATGGTTTGTAAATTTATTAATTATTTGCAGTGCACAACTGAATTTTTTATATTGACTTTTACTTTTAGTAAAACTGAAGTGAATTATTTGGGCACTAATAAACATTCTGGTTTGCGTTTTTGAGTCTGTAACATTTATAGAAAACTCACTTTCTGGAACAGTTATCTACGTTTTTCTTGTCTGCACCCCTTTCATTTAAACAGTTTTCTTCAAATAAATGGATAAACTTATGAAAATGTTTATAGATAGAGGTTACCTAGAAGACATAATTTACAAAATTAGTAATGAAGTGTTACAACATGAGGTATTAAATATAAGGAGTATTAATGTATTTTATAAAGGAGTGACTCAAGATAAGAGAATCCTTTCACAGGCATTTGACTTACAATACATTGTATATTCTAAAGATATAAATACTATTTTGCATAATAGGAACATTTTTAAAGCTGATAAAGATGTATTTCAAATTGTTGGAGATAAGCCACTTTTATATTTAAAACTGCCCCTAATTTTAAAAGCCTTATTTAAAAAAAAAGTAATTCATAAATGCAGTCAGATAAGAGAGGTGATACAAATAAATGTGGGTCTTGTAAACTGTTTACCTATATTATGGAAGAAGAAAAACTTACTTTAGGGAATAAGTTAGAATCTGTTGTCAATTTACAAAGTGGTAGTTAGTATACATTGTGAAATGTAGTGTGTACTCAGTATTCTATATGAGGAAGACAGAATACGTATTCAGTAATAGATTGTATGAGCACTGTTATGATATTTTAAATAAGAAACTCAAGAGTGTACTTGCTAAACATTCAGAATGATGTTGTTTTTTCAAAAATTCCAGTTTGGTATACTAGAAAAAGTTAAATTAAACCCATGTTTTGATAAAAGGGAGACAAAATAGAATATAAGGAACTGCTTTGGCAGTTGAAGTTGAATGCCATTAACCCCCTCCCTACCATGTTAAATTATTTTGTTTTGATCCGATCAGTTTTAAGAGCTGCCAGACTTTTAAGTAAATGGTTAGTTGTTACTACATAAATGATTCTCACGGTATAGATATTTTTATTCTTATGAACATTTCTATAATTTTTTTTATAAATTTCTATACATATTTTTAAAATTCATGTTTATAAATTTTGATAAAGTTTCTTAGGATTTGTATCACTAACAATGCACTCCACACTTGATATGTGTTTTAGGCTAGCATGTATTTAAATGAAAAAAAAATAATGTATTGGCCCTTTAAGGAGGGAAGTATAAAAACATATAATCCATTATGTTCATTGTTCTGAAGAAGTCCTTGATGTTTGTTGAAGTACGAAAGTGATTAACAATTTATATTTTTATTAAAGTTAGATTTCATTGTGTACTTGTTTTTTAGAGCCTGCTTTTTTATATTGGAGTGTTCATTTGGTAGTGTTTTACTTAAAAGACACTTCTCTCCAAGGTTGCTAGTTGTTTTTAGTGTGTGTATTGCGTCACTTTTTTGGTGATGTGGATAAATTACCCTAGCGTACTACATTTGGGAGGTGGAAGAAGGAATCCAGAAATCCGTGGAGAATGGTCTTATCAAAGCCTAATCTAGACTAAGAGAAGGAATCAAGCTTATAAGTATGTACAGAGGACACAGTTGCAACTTCTAGAATACTTCTAAACATCAACCCTTTCTAAAAAGCCACAAATGAAGCCAAGGCCCTGGTAGAGTGGGTATTGACCCTACCTGGAAAAGTATTTCCTTGTGAGTATAATAAAAAGTAATAGCCTTAGACAACCATTTGGAAATAATCCATTTTATCACAGGTTGTCTCCACTTAACTTCACAAGAAATGAACAACTGATTTGAAAACCTGAAAGATTTAGCTCTGGCAAGATAGTACCTGAGTTGTCTGTGGACAGTCAAGGTATGGAGTATCCTTTCTCCCTAATTTTTAGATTCAGGAAAGAAAATGTGGAAATGTATAGTTTGGTTTATAGTAAACTTGGATACTACTTTAGGTATAAAAGGTCTAATTCTCAAAGAAAATGATATGGGGTTGACTCACCATAAGAGCTTTCAACCCATATACCCTTTATGCAGAGATCAGAGCAATCAGTAAAACTGTTTTTCATGTTAAGATCTTCAAGTCATCCAGATTAGATGGTTCAAATGGAGCAAGTGCTATCTTCTGTAATACACAATTAAGATCTTAAGGAGGAGGCACTGGTTTTCCTTGAGGCCTCTTATGCAAAACTTCTTTTAAAACATTTTGACATGAAAATGCATTGAAAGAGCAGGATCCATGACCAGACATGTTGAAATGGCCAAAAAATGAATCCTGATGAAGGAAGAAGAAAGGTCATAGGGTAGTAACTCACAAAAATATTGTAAAACCAGAGAACAACTAGCCCTGAATAGGGCTGATCATGTTGTTGGCACCAACTAGAAAACCTTTTCCATTTACTAATATATGATTTTCTAGCACCAGGCTTTCTTGGCACTAGAAAGCCTGGCACTAGAAAATCATATAGTGCCAGGCTTTATTGCCTTCATCAGTACCTGCTGTGCCTCCTCAGTAAACAGGTGCCTAAAGTGAATTAAGACCCTATCATCCAGACAACCATTTGAAGTTGTTTGAGGTTGGGATGTATCATACACTTCTGTTCTAGTGTGAATAGATTCAGTCTATGAGGTAGATTGTGGTAATTACTGCTGGTTATTTCCAAAAGAAGGGAGAACCATAACTGCCCAGGCATGAAGGGAGTAGCAACAATGATCTAGGGGGATTCCTTCCAAATCTTCTGAAGTGCCCTGGATATTAGGGAAAAAGTACAGAAAAGCAAAGACATCTGTCTTCTAGGCCTTCTAGCATGGAGTTCTGGAGCAGAATCTTACCAGATGATTATTCAGAGAGGAGATAAACAGGTCTACTTGAGGAACTCTCCACAGATGGATCAAATCTTGGAAGACCCACAATATAGTTTCCATTCATGGGGGTCTGCTGTTGTCCTTCTCAGCTTTTCTGCCACACAGTTTAGCTCTGACAGAATGTAGGATGCCTGTAGATTGAGATTCTGCTGTGAAGATATATTCCAAACTAAAGTGTCTAGTCTGCAAAGGGGTATGACCTGGTTCCCCCTTGCTTGTTGATGTACTGCATGGCTGTGGGTTGCCTGTAACTACTTGAAGAAGCTCAAGGGATCAAAGATGATGCAGAGAGTTGAGTGCTTTGATCAGGCAAGCATGTCTTTTATATTTGTATGCTTGCACCTGTCCTTGGTATCACACAGACCTTGCACTTTTATCCCTCCTGAAACTGTTCCACATGCAAGCCCGTGGCACTTGTGGTAACCTATGCAATAAAATAAACTACATTTTTTTAAATATTTTTCCTCACAAGAAGAAACTGCAGATAACACATTCATCATACTTTCATAATTAGTCAGAACAAACTTTAACATATTTTCCTGACAATTCAAAATTCTGAAAATCAAAGTTGCAGAAGCATATGCATTTTCCCCATATTTATCAAGAATTTTCCCATCGTATCCAAATGAGTAGGATTGGAATTAACAAAGTGTTTAGCAGAAATGGGATCAAATAAAACTTCATTTGCTGGGCCATGTTTGGGAATAGTGTATAAAAACTTAAAAGGAATGTTATGCTTCCGATCTGCCTTTTTAGGAGCAGCAGGCTGATTATCAGGAAAATTTCAGGCAGTAATACATAAATCCCCTAAAGCAGACAGAACAGGAGGAATGGGTGTAGGTTCTGGAAAGTCAATCTGTAACAACTCGTTTTCTGAGGGACGGAGAAACTTCAGTCTTCTCCAACTGAAAACACTGGCACATTCTAGCAGTAGTCTCCCTACAGAGAGAATCAGAAACTGAGCACTCCTTTGAGTCTAAATTGGAAATCTGAGGAGAAAACCCTATATCTGTCCCCTCATCTTCCCGCTCAAATTTAGAATCTTGACTGTCTTCAGGAAAAGAGGTATCCCTCTTTCTTGTACTAGAAACTGCTTTATAAGATCAATCAACAGCCTGAATTAAACCCTGAGCCAGACCCTCCTGTCTAAGGAAATTTGAGGAGGAGTAGATACATGTGTAGTTTTCTATTTCTTTTTGACAGGAAAAATGCAGCCAGCTGTGTTACAAATGGCAGTGGCAGCTCCCCCAGGGATGGAGACAGCATTCTGATACAACAGGGAAGCCTTCCCTGTTCTCTCTCCCAGGACTCACAAAAGTGGCTCTCTCTTGCCCACTGAGGGGAAACCCAGCAACCACATAGGAAGTGGCTAACCTCCAGTCTATAGTGGATGTAGGTGCTACCCCAGAGGGATCTAGGTAAAAGATGAGTGGTTTGAGGTACAACAAATGACCACAGCAGTCACCCATCTATGGCTGAGACAAATTACTAGCCTGATGTGGTGTCAAATGTCTGTTTGCTTAACTTTTACTTTTTCTGGCTGAAGAAGGAGTGACTGGTAGTTTGATCCATGGTCAAGCCAAAAATGGTGCCTCTCTCCCAAGGATGACAAGCAGCATATGCCAGTAAAAACTGCAAGTCTTTAAAAGTCACTTTTTTTCACAGATAAGCAGAGTAAAAAAACTTTAAAAACACTTTGCCAGCCACATAAGGTAAAATAAACACCATTTCTCCACAATAAAATAATTTTCAGTTACTTTACACAAAACTGGCAGAAAAAAAGAGCACTCCCATTTAAAAGTACTGTATAGAACCATGACAGACCATTAATACACAACACATTTACATTTAAAATAAATTTTCTGAAGAGGATAGTCTTAAAACACAAACAATATTTAGAAAACAGAAGTTTTTCCCCCAAATAGAACTTGTCTGCCCAGGAAAGGAACAGCACAACAGTTGATCCTTGAACGTCAAAGAGGAGTGTACTGTTTGGAAGCAGTAAAGCTCTGAAGGGCTTGGGGTCTCCAAACATGCCCTTTAGTCAGCTCAGCTCAAGCTGCCTGACTGTTTCGGAACATGGTAGGTGCCCTGAAGCTTTGGAAGCTTGCTGGCAGTTGTAACCTTGGCAGAATATAACCCATATAGCTAAGGCTACTGTATCAGTGATCACTATGATGAACATCAGAAACTAGACACTTTGTGAACACTCTTGGCATAATGGATAATCTAAAGGGTAAGGCAGAAAACTGATAATGTGATCCAGACACATAAAACCTTAAGAAATGCCTGAAGTCTGGATGAATAGGGATCTGATGAGAAGCATCTTTTAAATATAGTGTTGCCAGGAAACATGAATGAGGAAGTAGACGCAATAGGTTGTGAAATGACATCATTTTGAATTTGGGTACTATTACAAACAGGTTTCAGAAAGAAAGAAAGAAAGAAATATCCAGAAGTGGTTTCCAAGCATTTTCTTTCATTGACACTGAAAGCATCTTTTAATAAAAACCTTTACCCAGCTGGGAAGAAGTAACTGGTTCTTTCATGCCCTAGGACAAGTGATGAAGGACAGATGGAAACAGTCTGTGTTGTATAAAGAGTTTTCAGTATAGCTCGTATTCAATTTGAAGAAGTCTCAAGCGAGAGACGAAAGTGCTTACTGGATACTTAGTTATTTTATTGGTGGTTTTAAACAGTTTTATTAAAAGTTTTCTTGTTTTCCTACTAGCTGTTTTATTTTATTTGTACTCCAAAATAACAGCTTTGTAGTTTTGCTGGTGGAAATAAGAGCTTGGTCTGGTGGATGAGGGGTTACCCCCATGGAAAGGAGGAATTTCCTCCCACTGCCAAGTGTATGATCCTCAGAACCCATTTCATAGGTTCATAGGTTGGTACTAGGCTATCAGCCCTAGGGCCTATACAAGCCTAGCCATAACAATTCCCTGGCTATTTCTTCCCACATTATTTACTTTCCTAGACCCCTGTCTAGCAGGGCGACTGATGTGATCCCTGGGGTGAATTTCCTTTCTCCCATCCAATCGTCAAGGTTCTTCTTGAAGAGGTCCAAAGAGGCACTCTGCTTGACATGTATGGGCAATCTATTCCAGAGTCTGGGGAGTCTCTGGGTCAGGAACCTATCCCTCCAGCATGTTTGTTTATTGTGATGACAAGGTTTAGATCCCTGGAGTGTGTAGCTCTGAGGGATTGGGATTTCTTTAAGTGTAGCATGTCCAACAGCTCTGGGTTTGACATGGCCTTGTATGTTAAGCAGAGATCGCCTCTGAGTAGACGATATGTGACAGAGTATAGCTGGAGTTTTTTAAGGTGGTTAGTGTAGGGCATCTGCTTTAGGCCTGTGATTCTGTGATGTATTTCTGAGGCCTTTCCAGTTGTTGCAGATGTCTTGAGAGGTACATACCAAATGGGGCATTGTATTCTATAATGGGTCTAATGAGGGATGAGTACAGTGGGACAATGACCTCCTTTTTTCTGGATGAAAAGCCCTTCGTGATGAGGTGTGCCACATAGAAGGATTTCCTGACTGTTGTGGCGATGTGGTTATCGAAAGTGAGACCGCTGTCCACCTGTGTCCCTAAGTCTCTTATCACACTTTCTGTGTTTAGTGTACTGCCACCTATATGGTAATTCATGGATACATGTTTTTTCCCAAAGGGGATAACAATACATTTCTTGGCATTGAGTTTGAGCCCATGGCTCTGGCACCAAGCATCTGTTTCTGTAAGGCCCTTTTGTAGAGTATCCACATCATTTGGGGATTCAATAATGGCTCCCAGTTTGCAGTCATCTGCAAACTTTGTTAGCCAGAGTCCCTTAGTGTTGACCTGTACTTCAGAGAAGTAGATGCCAAACAAGAGCGGCCCCAGGACTGAACCCTGAGGTACTCCACTTGTCACTTGTCTGGAGGTGGATTTGGAGTCGGCTACTTTACAGTGTGGGTTCTATCAGTAAGCCATTTAGCAACCCATTGGGTGACATAGGGATTAATGCCCAACTTAGTAAGTTTATCTATGATTCCAGAGTGGGGGATGGTGTCAAAGGCCTTGGCAAGGTCTAGATAGGCTGTGTGGACCACCTTACCCTTGTCTATGGCTCTGGAGACTGATTCAAAGAAGTCAATCAGGTTCAGGAGACAAGATCGGCCCTTCACAAACCCAAACTGGGTGGGGTCCAGTGTTTGAAGGTTGCCAATGTCTTTGTTTATAAGTTCCATGATTATACGCTCCATGGCCTTGCAGATAAGGCTTGTCAGACTGATGGGACGGTAGTTTCCGGGATCCAAGGTGGATCCCCCCTTGTGGATTGGGATAACTGTAGCTCTGCGCCACTCAGTGGGCACAAAACCTGAGGTGAGGCTATGATTAAACATGACACTTAGGTGAGGTGCCAGTTCATATTGTAGTTCATTTGTCTGAAACTATCTGTTACCAAAGAGAAAAGTGGAGATGCAGACTTTCTGGAAGTGAATGGGGGCTGCCAAGGTGGATTGGAGGGGCAAGCTGCCTTATATAGTCATTCTGACTTGATGGACTGCCCTTGGTTTTGGGAGGGTCCAAAATTCATTTTGAAACCCCTTTTCCATTTCTTCTTAAATGTCTGTTTACTTCCATTGTGTTGACAATGTTTATTTTGTTTTTTGCCAAAGTTGGATGAGGGGTTAGAAAATCCCTTAGAAATTTGGACAATGAAGGCTGTAAAATCTTAGAAATTCCCTGTATCAACTTACCACTTTCATCACACTTTTTGATCATCTCTGCAGCTGACGGGCCAAAAACTGCATCTTTATCCAAAGGGGAATTTAAAATCTCATTTTTAACATCATCTGGGAGTTTCTGAGAATGCAGCAAGACACGTTCTCAAAACAGTTCCAGTGACCACAGCCCTGAAGAAGTATCAGCTGCAAACAATGAGTAGTGACCTGTGCAATAGAAGTAACTGAATTACTTAAAGCAGATTTTTCTTTACAAGAAGAAACTGTGGAAAAAAACAGGGTCTATATTATATATTCGAACTTTCAAAACTTCGAATCCCATATGTTTGACAACATATGATCGGAGTTTAAAAGTTCGAATATATAATAAAACAAAAAAAAAACTTACGTTAACAGTGCAGGCAGTAACATACCCATCCTCCAAAGATGACAGAACTGGAAGAATGTGTGAAGGCTCTGGAAATTCATTTTTTAACAGTTCATAGTATTTTCCAAGGGGCTGACAAACCTCAGTGTTCTCCCAATGAAAACAATGGCAAATTCTGGAAATAGTCTCAGAGAAAGAAAACCACCACAACGAAATTCAGAAACTGAACTCTCCTTTGATTCTGAATCAGAAGTTTGAGGAGAAAACCTTATATCTGTCTCGTCATCTTCCTGTTCAAATTCAGAATCTTGAATCGCTTCAAGAAAAGAAGTACCCCTCTTTCTTTCACAAGAACTACTTTATAAGGAGGTCAATAGCTTGAATTAAACCCTACTCCAGACACAGTAAACCAGTCTTGTCTAAGGAAAATTGAGGAGGAGTAGATACATGTTTAGTTTTCTGTTACTTTTTTTGACAGGAAAAATGGGGACAACAGTGCTATTAATGGTAGCACAGCTTCCCCAGTGATGGCAAAACATTCTGACAAAACAGGGAAACCTTGGAGTGGTTCTTCCTTGCCCACTGAGAGGACCTCGACAGCCATAGAGCACATGGCTATCTCCCAGTCTATAGTGGGTGTTCTTGCTATACCAGAGATGCAATTTAAAAGATGAGTGGTCTGACTCAGAACAAATGACCACCGCAGAGTCATCCACCTGTGCCTGAGGCAAATTGCTAGCCTGCTGTGGTGGCAAAGGCTGTTTGTGTATTTTTTTTTTTTTTATTTTTGTGCTGGAAGAAGGACAGTCCATGGGACTGGTAGGTTGTGCCATGGTCAAGCTGAAAAGTGTGTCTTTTTCCCTTCGAAAACAATCAGACAAAGCTGTTAAAAGTCAAAAGTCTTTAAAAGTCACTTTTTTCATATAAACACAATAAAAAGCACTCTAAACATTTAGCCAGCCCCCAAAGTAAAATAACTAGTTTCTCCACAGAAAGAATACTTTTTACTAATGGTTTTCAATACTTTAAACAACTTTTAAACTGAAAGGAAAAAGAGTGCTCACATTTAAAAGTACAGTACAGTCTTATGACAGTCCATTAAAAGACAAAATCCTAGCTTTAACATATCTTTCTTGAACAGGAAAGTGTTATAAAACAAGCACATTTTTAAATGGAAGGCTTTCCTCAAAGGGAACGTATCTGATCAACAAAGGAACAGCACAAGACAACCGTCAATCCTCAAATGCCTCAGAGGAATGTTTTCTTCGGCAGTAGGAAAGTTCTGAAGGGTTTGGCTCCCAAACCTGTCTTTTTAGTCAGCTAAGCTCAAGTTGACTGATAGTCTGAGTGCGTGGAAGGAGCCCTGAAGCTTTGGAAGCTGGCGAGCAGTTATATCATATGCAGGATAACCTGTATAGCTAGGGCTACTGCCGCACTGATCAATATAATGAACATCTGCAACTATTGAAGCAGACTAATAGTTTTAAACAGCCAAAAAGGTAGACAAATGCAATCTCACATGAAAAAAGTAACAAGTACTGTAATAGGTACACTTGAAGCAAGTCAATTTTTATCATAAACATGTATTGCAAAACTTTCTGAAGAACTGCTGAAATTATATGGAATCTTAGAAGATGACCAGCATTTGTATATGTCGCATTTTTCGGATAGGAATGTTCTTGTTTCTTCAACTTTAGTCATTAATATTTCCATGACTTGCTACAGACTAGAATAAAAATACAAAAGTTATGTAAGTATTAGGCAGAAAAATATCTGAAGAATCATTGTTGCAAAATTACAGACATGCATCTGGAGTGTTTCTCCCCGGGCCTCCGCTGAAAATTGGCTTCGTTCCAAGTCGGACTTTCCCAGTAAACAAATATAAAATAAAATAAATAAAAATAAAACAATGTAACTCACATTTGTCTGTATGAAGCTTAAGTTGTAAACAGAGGGTGTAAGACAAGAAGAATTTAATAGCCTGCAAATAAGCCATTTCTCAGGAAGTGAAATGCAGAAGCTTAAAACTTTAACTACCATATTTACAAGTTTAAATTGCACATTTTTGCTTTGAGGCTTCACTATTTTGGAAAACTAGTTCCTGGGGACAACCACTATACAAACTGAACTGCTTTATGTGTCCCTGCAAGGATGAATCAGGTTGTAAAGCTGAACTGCTGCTGAATCAACTTAGCACACAGACTGGAGTGACGAGGTGAAAAGTGTTCAAAGGAAGACTGCTAATCCTGTGTTACAACCATAGTTTGTACCAGAAGCAGAAGAAAAAGAGTATAAACAGATTTGGAGTAATGTTGACAACTGAAAGAATGTTATACTCAGATGCTGAAGAGTGATATCGTTTAATAAATTAATTAACACAACCACAAGACCTCTAATTAGATGTTGGTTTATTCTGCCTTTCAGAGCTATAGTATTGTTTCTGAAAGAGTAATAATGTTTGCAAAATTAACATTAATTTCCTTAAATTTACATAAAGTTACAACAGAGAAGGTTTTTTTCAATTAAGCAATACTGTACTCAGAATGAAACTCAGCACAAGGCTCAGAATGGAAGCTGTTTTCCATCAGTCTTGCATACTATGAAAGATCCAATGGTTCAAAATCCAGTTCAAGCCACGTAAGCAGGTGTTCTATCAAACTCAAAAGTTACTGCACCTTTAACAGATCAGTCACCAGCATGGATGAAAGAGATTACAGGAATACTGGATGAACTATTTAACAAAATAATCCGTTTTCAAAAAGCTGCCAGAGAGATTATTCAGGTTAGAAGACAGCACTAAAACAACATGTTTGAAAAGAAGAAACAGATTTAATAATCACAAAGCAAAACAAGTGCATTTAGTCGGGTCTATATTAGATTGTCGAAGTTTTAATACTTCAAATCACTAAAGATCAAACTTTAGTGATTGAAGTCTTAAAACTTTGAATTGTTATAAAAATATTTTTAAAACAAAAAAAGTAAAACCTAAAGGCTGTAAGCAGGGGGGCTGCACCCCCCACACCCCCTGCTACTCAAATATAACAACTCCGAGATCGCACTTCAGTGCAATGTAGTGCGGAAATGGAAGATTTCCATTTCCTACACTGTAGGGCGATCTTGGAGTTGGCATATTTAAAGAGCAGGAGGGTGTGGAGGGTGCAGCCCCCAATGTGGGTGGTGCAGGGGGGGCTTTCCCCCCTGCTTACACCCTTTTGTTTGTTTGTTTTTTTTTTTAAATATTTTTATAGCAATTCGAAGTTTTAAGACTCTGATCACTAAAGTTCGATCTTTAGTGATTCGAAGTATTAAATCTTCGACAATCTAATATAGACCCTATTTAGTCAATACAACATTATGCACATAAATTATATGAGAAGATTATGACTCATGATACAGAATAATAAGTATACAAAGGGCAATCAACCTTGATGCAAGATCATAGAACCATTTTTATGATTTACCAGTATCTTTGAACAATTCAGACAGTGAAAATTGCCACTACAATCAGTTTATATTACCTTTGCTGTTCTGAATAAAGACTTACCCAGAAAACAAACTGACTCCAAGTTAAGTTTAGACCATTCATAAGGTCTAGCCAAAGCTGGAAGTAATTGCTATACCACTAAGAAAATTGCCTGCCACAGTAATACAAGCCCATAGAATCATCTTTTAACAATCATTTATAAAACAGTTTCAAGATTTGTCCAAACAGGTCTAGGGATTTGCACTTGTAAGGAAAAATAGCTGGGCATAAAGGAGATCAGAAATAATCCTGTTTTGAAATTCATTATCTGTAAGATAAAATCAATTTTGCCCAACTTTCAGGAAGACTCAAGAGGTTATGAAGGGACCATACATCTCAACCTCTAACAGCAAGAAATCTGGACAAAGTCAAAAATAATGGGGGGAAAAAGGCCCAAAAATACGGACACTTTTTAAATACTAGTCTTACAAACTAAGAAAGTTGATAGACTAAATGGTTTTGCTTTAGCATGAGTTTTCTGAAGGATATAAAGTCTGAAACTCAAATGTCTGCCATTATTTTCTGACTTCAGTCCTCGATGATTTGGCAGTGATTTGCCAGGAAACCACAATTTTATGAGATACAGGCCAAAAATATGAGGTAAAAATCTGGACATTCTGCGAAAATCTGGACAATTGAGAGCTATGGAAGGCACTAAAATCCTTAAACTTTTTAAACTAGAGTAGCCAGCTTTCACAAATTCCCCAGTACAGAGGACAACTTCAATGGACTCACTTTATTTAGTACTTCATACAATCAGATATTCCAAGACTGCATAGTCTCATTACCATTGTCACCTTACCAGTACCCCCCTTAGGCAGTACCTCCTTTCTCAATTCAGTCCATACTGGTAAGTCCTGGTGTAAATCTGGGGATACTCATCCAGTTATCTAGTTTATGTTTAAAGGATGATAGTTTCTTGCACTACTTAACATGCAAGAGAAGTTTATTCCAGAGGTTTCTGAAGTGCTGGGTGATAAACCTGTCCTTGTATTACATTTTATTTATCTGTTGTGAAGATTTAGGTCACTGGTTATACTATTAGTGGTGATATTGGATTTGCAGAGAAACAGAAGATTCAGGATAATCAGGTCTTTAATGGTGCAATAAGCAAGTCAGAGAACTCCCTTCCAAAGTCTGTAAGGCAGTGAATGAAGGGAAAAAACTTCTAGCCTGTCTTGGTACCTTAGGGACTTTGGGCCTGGAAACTTTTTTAAGAACCTTTCAGTCTTTTTAATTCATTGAGATACAACCCAAAGGAGGTAGTGAACTTGATAATTGGCCTTAGCAATGCTGAGTATCAGGGAGTGATGACTTAATGATATTAGTTTGGCAATTAGCTGGGATAACTAAAAGGATTTCCTGACAACTCTTGTTACATGATGGTCAAAGAGTGGGATCTATCAATTAAATACCTAGGCCCCTAACTACATTTTCATTTTGTAAAGGCATGTTGTCCAGAGAGTATAATGAGATGATGGGGTGTCTATTATCAATGATGATAATATACTTTTTTTCCATTTAGTTGGAGTCTATTTGTAGTACACTAAAAGTCTACAAGGGCAAGGTAAGTGTTTGGGTATCATAGGGTGACTTAATAACAATGCCTTTTTGCAATCATTTGCAAACTTTGTTAGCTAGAGGACTTTACTGTCTGTTTGGAGATCTGAGAAATAAATACTAAAAAGGAGAGGTCCCAGCACCGATCCCTGAGAGACACCACTGGTCCCTTTCATACTTTCAGATGAAGCACTTGCAATTCACACTGTGTGTGTACTATCTTTGAGATAATTTGATGTCTATCTTACCACATAATGGTTGATTTTTAAAGCATTTAGCTTTATTATGATACCAACAAGGGGAATGGTGTCAAAGGCCATAGCACTGCATGGCTACAATCTACAGTCTTCACAACCCTTTCAAATAAATTTGCCAGATTAAATAGACATGATCTACCCTTCATAAAACCAAACTGTTGAAGGAGAAGCCTAACAAGAATCTAGATATCACATTTTATGAGATCGGTTATAATACATTTAGTGACTTTGTAGAATAAGCTTTTAAGGATAATAGATCTGTAACTACCTGAACTGATTGTAGGGCTACTCTTATGGACATCACCACTGCTGTGCAGCACTCACTGGGGACAAAACCAGTGGTTAAACTTAGCTTAAATAGTTTGAGGTGTGGGTTTGCAAGGGCATGTGTAACACTATTAATTAAGCACCCAGATATATTATCAGGTCCCATGAAGTATTTTGATCTTGGTTAGCATTTTCATTAAATGATCTTTAGAGATAATTTGGGGAGTAAGGGATATAGATATTTCAGGGCTCTGAATAGAAGTCTCAGTGGTGAAGCTGCACTAAATTTGTTCTCATACAGCTTACCTTGACTTGGTCAAGGCCTCAGGAATCATCAAAAAGTTAACACAACTTGGAGTAAATCCCTATCTTATTGGGTGGGTGGCCAACTGGCTCACCAATAGGACCCACAAGGTCAAAATACGTGCCTCCACCTCCGACAGCAGACCTGTCACTAGTGGTGTTCCCCAGGGATCTGTCCTGGGACCCCTACTGTTTGGCATCTGCTTCTGACAGGTCCAGGAAAAGACAAAAAGCCTGTGGTTGACCAAGTTTGCAGATGACTGTAAATTGGGTGCTGTCATTGACTCCCTAGATGATGTTAACATACTGCAAGAGGGTCTCACAGCAACAAATGACTGGTGCCAAAGTCATGGCCTTAAGCTAAATGTAAAAAAATGTATTATCATACCTTTTGCCTAAATCACGCCCCTACTGATTACCACATCAACAGCAAACCCCTAAGCATACAACCTGTGGTGAGAGTTCTGGGTACTCAGGTTGACAACAATCTCACATTCGACCATCATGTAGTGGCAGTGGTCAGAAAAGCCTTTTACTTGGTTCATCTCATAAGTAAAAGGATTGCATCCAGAAAAAAAGAAGTTATTACCTCTCTGTACTCCTCCCTCATTAGGCCAATAATTGAGTATAATGCCCCATTTGGTATGTACCTCTCCAAACATCTGCATCAACTGGAAAGACCACAGAAATACCTCCCAAAGAAAATCCATGGCCTGCAACACCTGTCCTATGTGGACAGGCTCAAATCACTATCACTCTACTCAGTATTGTACAGATTGCTGAGAGGTGATCTGTGTCTCACCTACAAGGCAATCTCAGACCCTGCCCTACTAGAGATGCTCCATATCTTTAAGTATAACTCCTTTCACGTTACTTGCTCAAAAGGCCTAAATCTAATATGCAACATCAACAAAACCTGCTGGAGAAACAGGCTTGTCTCCCAGAGGCTGTCCCGACTCTGGAATAGAGTTCCCATATACATCAAACAGAATACCTCGCTGACCCCCTTCAAGTGCAACCTTGATGAGTGGATGGGAAACCACAAATTTCTCCCAGGGATCCCACCTGTGTCCCTCATTGACAGGGGTGATGGATGCTGACTGAGGTTTCTTTATTTGGGATAAACTCTTGGATAGCCTTGTAAGGACCCTAGGGCCATTAGCCTAGTAACCTCCTATGATCCTTTGAACCTATGCATATGTCAGTTTGGTCTGAATTTGAGGCCCCACTATGAATAAGTTCTATGCAAGTTAAGGTATTGTTTTAGTTTTTTAACATAGCTAATGAAGGATTTATAATTATCTTTGGCTTCAGTGGCTAACGTATGTCCATGGGCTCCTTTAGTGAATCTGACAGATTTCTTCATTTTGTTTCTAGTGCTTTTGACATTATCCTTCAAGTTTTGGCTTTGCTACATAGTTTAAAGAGTGTCTTTCTTTTTCTACATAGTTTATTTATGGTGATGAATGTTTCATTAAACTTAGATCTGGTAGGCACTGATAGCTGTATGAATTTTTCTAAATGGGTATAGAATTCCTTAATGAATCATTCTACTTATTAAGGTTTAGAGAAGTACAGTCATTAAGTGAATGTTTGTATTTCCTCCATAGTAGGTTTCTTAGTAGATATAATTCAATACGCTTTGCTTTTTGTCTATAATTGTTCAACCATTTACATTCTGTAATAGTGTGGACAGAGTATTATGACAGAAAACTAGTACTCCCCCCCTATTATACAAGGCAGTTCTTTTTAACGGATGGTTTAGATGTTTAGCTTACTTGCAGATTCTAATGTTTTGCAGGTTAATCTCTTGTGCTTGCTTCATTTCAACTCCGTTTGAACCTATGGCACATTTCCAGGACTTGTTTCAATGAAAACACTCCACCCGAAACAAATATCAATCATCCCATCTTCACCTTCAACCCAGTACCAACCAAGATCATACAAAATCTACTCCTGAAACTTAAACCAACCTCCACAGCTGCTGATAAATTACCAACAGAATATCTTCAAGTAGCCGCTGAATCCATAGCCTATCCTGTCTTCATACTAATAAACAGATCTATCTCCGAGTGCAAAGTACCCCATGCTTTGGAAAATATCTCATATAACTCCACTGCACAAAGGGGGTAGATCTGTCGAACTCAGTAACTATCACCTTATATCTATACTATCCCCCCTATCAAAACTTCTCGAGAGAGTTGTCCACATGCAATTGATGAAGTACCTCCAAGAAAACAAATTGCTATCCACACAGCAACACGGATTCAGACCCTTCCACAGCACCACCACCGTACTTACAGTATTTACTAACACCATCATTAACCACAGAAATAATGGACTGCTCATATCTGCTACACTTTTAGATTTATCCAAAGCTTTTCACATGGTAAACCATGAAAAACTGCTTCACTCACTATCCACCCTAAACCTTAGCATCTCTGCTATTTCTTCGTTTAAGAGCTATCTAGATGGTAGACAGCAAGCTGTAAAATGGCAAAACCAACTCTCTCCCTTATTGCCTGTCTTCCTAGGGGTACCCCAAGGATCCATCTTGGGTCCACTACTCTTCACCCTATTTACTAATCAACTACAATCCACCATTCCCAAAGCCACAATAGTCCAATATGCAGACAATACCACCATAGTATGTGCAGCCAACACCCTAGACCTCCTCCTCTCCCTTTTCCCTAGCCAAAACTTGGATCACCAATCAGAACCTCATTCTAAACCCAACTAAAACAAAACTACTCCTCTTCAGCCCCCACAGATCTTTACCCCCCTCATATAACTTTACAATCTCCTCACACAGCAACACTAACATCACCCCTACCAATCACGCCAAACTGCTAGGCCTGGAAATTGACAGTCACCTTAAATTTGACAATCACATTTTCCAGACCATAAAAAAGTTCATAAAAAACTGGGTCTACTCTATCGCAACAAACAATTTGTCTCAAACTACTCCAAAATTACTACAGCCAGGACACACCTTCTATCCACCTTACTTTATGCTTCCTCTGTGCTTACTGATCTTCGAAAAACTGACCTAAACAAACTTGACAGCTGTTACAATAAGATAGCTAGATTTGCCACAGGATCACCCCCTAGAACCTACCATTGTGAAAGCCTCAAATAACTGAACTGGTTAGAACTCCCACTAATACTTCAATTCAATCAACTATCACTCACACAGAAATTATTACATCACTCAGACAACACCCCAGCCCTACAACAACTACTTCAACCCTACACCACTACCAGATCCTTAAGATCAAGCACCCAACACCTCCTTAAGGTAACCAAATTTAACAATGAGGCAGGTAAATCTGTTTACAGCTACTGCATCTCTAAAACTTGGAGCTCCCTACCTGCCCATATAATAAGTAACAACTCCTCAGCCCAATTCAAGAAGATACTCAAAATATACTTCCTGAATAATAGACTATGCTCTTGTACCACCCCTGGCTAGTAATTCATTATTTTTTGCTATTATCAACTAGATTAATATTGTAACTCTAGGCTTTTATTGTCCATATGTTTAGATGTACTCATCTTTGACAGGAAGACTAACTGTACATCCGTATTCTGGTGTACGAAATATATCTTATGTATGTTGTCAAATGTGCCTTTTTGTTATACTTGCTGTCTTATATGCTAACTATAAAATTGTTATGGAGCTTTTCTCCCCGGGCCTCCACTGAAAATGGACTTATATCCAGCTGGACTCTCCCGGTTAACAAATGTAAAATAAAATAAATAAATAAATAAAATGCATTTTCAAAACTCCTATCCTTTTTTTTAACTCGCAACAGATAAAACTGTGTACATTTTCAAAAACTTAAATTTACTCCTCAAGATAGTAAGAGTTGCCCCAAACTGACACTGGCACCCACAGACACTACCTATTCAAAAATTAAGGGTACCCAAGCTAAAGTGTATGTTAATTCCTATGATCCCACTTACACTAATTGCTAACTATTCTTTTCTTATCTGTATTCATCTTCCAGATGTGAAAAGCAGCATGTATCCTTTCAATAAAGATTAATTTTTAGCCCTAAGAAAAAGTTCACCATCTACCTGTAAATAAATAAACTAATAATATAAATAAATAAGTTAATAAATAAATTAACATACAAGGCCATGTCAAACCCTGAGCTGTTGGACATGCTCCACTTAAAGAAATCCCAATCCCTCAGAGCCACACGCTCCAGGGATCTAAACCTTATCATCACAATGAACAAAACATGCTGGAGGGATAGGTTCCTGACCCATAGACTCCCCATACTCTGGAATAGACTGCCCATACATGTCAAGCAGAGCACCTCATTGGCCTTCTTCAAAAAGAACCTTGACGATTGGATGGGAGATAGGAAATTCACCCCGAGAATTATGTCAGTCACCCTGCTAGACAGGGGCCCAGAGAAGTAAATATTGTGGGAAAAAAATTCCAGGGAATTGTTATGGCTAGGGTTGCATAGGCCTTAGGGCTGATAGCCTAGTACCAACCTATGAACCTATGAACTAAATGATTTAAATACTATGACTGATGGGGAAGCCACTACCTGTATAATTTCATTCTCACAATTTCAACCTTCATTTATTTTTCACTGAACTGCTTGCCAGTTTACATTTAAATGCTAATTACCATATAGCTTATACATTTCACTCAGTAGACAGTGTTAAGACTTTTCATGATTAATTGCTTGAATCCGCAGGTATTTCATCTTCTGTTTATAGCAGTTAGTAATGGAAAAAAGGTAGTAACTTTGCAGAATCATTAAATAATCTTAGTAAATTACACCCAGAGCATACTTGTCAAACCCTTTCATAATTATTTGCTTTCTTCTGAAGACTTCTTGTCTCCAACTGAAAACCTTTGATAATGGAAACAAAAATGCAATTAATGACTTTGCAAATGCAAACAATAACTACCATTTCATGGCTTTCATCATTTTACCATATTTCTCAAGCCTATGTTTATTAAAATGTGTCTATAGCTTAAGCAAAGGGCATTAATTTAGACAACTGCCTCTGTATAACAAGGGAAAGTTAGCATCTTAATTTTACATATAGTGTAGCCAGTATACTTTTACAGCCCCCTACACCCCCAAATCACAACCTTATGTTAACTTTAACTTGTTTCTGTCCAGCCTTTTTTTATCTTGTTACAGTGTAAAGTCTGGATACTTTACAACTAAAAAAATGACTTTCTTGCTTTAATATCTTTAACATATATAGCAGTCACTGATGAGACTTTTCCAACCTCACAATTAAATACCCCTGAAGGAACACTATGTAAAACTATTTTACAATATGACATGCAATTTACATGATGACTTTTTTTAATACAAATATTAATAAAGAATATGGAAATGCAAAATACTTCAAGATTAAACTACATCTAGCCCGCTTTGTTGCAAATTGCTCATATAGAACTCATCACTGTACTGCTTTGAAACAGCTCAACTGGCTTGAACTGCCCAACCTCCCAACCTACAATCAGCTCTGCCTTTGTCATTCTATCTATTACCTCCCCAATAAGTGTCCCGCCCTCAAAAACCTAGTACAACATCACTCAGCCAAAAGGCCTCTTAGATCATCAAGTAAACTACTACTAGAAGTCACCAACAGCTACAATAGCTTTGGAGATGCACTATATAGTAGTTCATTGGCTAAAAAATGGAACTCTGTCCCACTAGCATTCAAAACACATCATCCAAAGCCTCCTTTAAAGACCTCATCAGGCAACATCTCAAGCGAAGTTGGCAGTGCCATGATTGCTCCCCAGGCTAGTGAAAGCGGATAATGTACACATACTAAACCTAGAGTACTTGATTGAGATTGAAAACTATTCTCACAAACACTGACTAATCTACAATGTATGTACTGTACCTGTGTACTATGTATGTATTCTACCTATGTTCCAAATTTCATCTGCGCACCACAAATCTATTAAGTACCTTTATTTTTAAATATTTTTTTTGTTTGTTCTCTCCACTGTAACTGTTGATGTGCTGCATACCACTGTAAAAACATGTCTTTTGTAATTTGTGTGTATACTAATCATGTCTAAATGTATCTGTAATTTTTCTATGTGGAGCTTTTCTCCCCAGGCCTCTGCTGAAAATGGGCCTTTTTGGCTCAGTCAGACACCCCCGGTTAACAAATGTAAAAATAAAATAAATCTAGCCACCTCAATTATATTTGAGGGTTAAAGCCCTTACTATGATTCAGTTGACCTGGGTTTGATTAGTGGTTTGATCATCTGTTGGAGCTGGTAGCAGAAGGACGACCATGCTGATCCTGGGGGACAGATGGTTCATCAGCTTCCATGACATCTCAGAAAAGGGATGAGAAAAGCACAAATTTATCCCGGGGTATATGTTAGCTTACCTCATTGAAAATGTGTTAATCTTTAATTGTGGGAGCATAAAGTATGTACTTACATGGGAAAAGCATGTTGCCCCCCCCCCCCCCCCCATGCCGATGTAGGTCAATGCAAGATAGGGGTTAGGATCATAACAAAAATATCTCATCACTAGGATGCTGACAAGTGCATAACCTCCTCCAGATGACTCACACCTGTTTGCTGGTGATACCCAGTATGAGGGAATGAATAGTCTCAATCCAATGGGGGCAGCTTGGTAGTCAACTAGCATGAATGTCAAACAGCATATAGAAAAAAAGAATAGATGCATCTTTTCATCCAGTATCTAAGTTAAGCAACCATCTGATTTTCAAATCCTGCTTTTACTATATTCAGACATCTCCTCACTTTTGGCAAACATCTCTTTCCCAAATTTACTTTCAAAGAGTCAGCCATACATAAATAAAGATGTTTATGCTATTAATGAAATTAAGACCAGAATTACTTAAAACTATATCAGTTCTAAGAAGTTTGAACAAACCAAATAGTACAGATCACTATAAAATGGGCCACAGTCAAAGCTTTATTAAATAAGAACTAGAAAAATATCACACAAACAAAGAATCTTTATAAGCATTTAATCCCAATAAATTATTATCAGTTGCAAAGGACAAGACTTCCAATCCAATTAAAATCAAGGGAACTAAAGACCAATTAGTTTAGCAGTAGAGAATGGAGGAAGGAGACTAATGAAGGATTTAGAATGACTAAACATTTGGGCAGAGAGGTGGCAACTGAGGCAAAGTACAAACAAAGTAAAGCACTGTACCTGGGCCACAAAACCCTGATATAATTTATCTGCTGGACGGAGGGAACTGTTAACAAAAAAGCAGAAAAATAATCCAGGATGTAGCCCACACCTGGGATGGAAATCAGGGAGCAGGATGAAGGGCAATAGCAGTAGCAACAGAAAGTTGGGGTGTATCCCCAAGGGAGTTGATTCGGGTAGCAGGAGGTAATGATATCACTCTACAGATCTTGTTCAGGCCAAATCCTTTGCACTGTGTATAGTTCTGGAGGCAATATAAGGAAAAAAAATGTCAGGCTGCTGAAATGAATTCACAGGAAAATTACCAGAAAGATCTCTGTGACAGAGGGGAAAGAATAGGATGAGAGACTAGAGGAGCTTGATCTCTTCTCACTCGATAACAGAATAGACAGAGGGGCCATCGTAGTGGTCTACAAGATCATGTTCTAGATATGTGAAATAATCATACTTCAACAGGAAGAACATAATAAGATGGAGATTCAGACAGCAGCTTGTAGCATCTAACCATTCTCTGGTTCTCTAGGAATACTTTTTTTCACATAGAGGTTTGTGAACTCATGGAAAGGACTTCCAGAATGTTTGGCAAAGAGTGTCATTCAAAATGACACTGGTCAGGTGGCAATGTTGTTGTGGTAAGTGAGGGAAGGCAGCAGGGTAAAATGTTAAGGCATTTAAAAGGGCAAACTAGAAGAGCAGATTGGGTACTGCCATAAAGCTAGTAAAATGTAATAGAAACTTCACAGGCAAACTTTGAATTTAGGAAGAATAACTATTTTAATACTGTCCAGGCTGATAAATACTTCTCTCTCCAAAAGTCCAGAATTATGAAAAGAAACTATTTAACTAAATTAAAAACCATCATATCAAACTTATACTGACACGATAGAGGTAGTGGAGATTTTCACATACACACACACACACACACACACACACACACACACACACACACACACACACACACACACACACACACACACTCTCTCTCACTCTTTATATATAGATGGGTTCCCAACTGGCTCACTGACAAAACCCACACTGTAAAAGTTGCAGACTCCAAATCTGACCTCAAAGCAGTGACAAGTGGAGTACCACAGGGTTCCATCCTGGGACCTCTCCTGTTTGGTATCTACTTCTCTGAAGTACAGGCTAACACAGAAGGCCTCTGGCTAATGAAGTTCGCAGATGACTGCAAACTAGGAGCCATAGTCAAGTCCCCAAATGATGTGGACATCCTACAGAAGGGCTTCACTGAGACAGATGCCTGGTGTCAGAGACATGGCCTCAAGCTCAATGCCAAAAAGTGCAGTGTCATCCCCTTTGGTAAAAACTCTGTACCCATGAACTACCACATAGGCAGCAATCTACTTAACACCGAATGCATGATAATAGACCTTGGGACCCAGGTGGACAGTAGTCTCTCCTTTGATAGTCACATCGCCACAGTAGTCAGGAAGTCATTCTACGTGGCACGCCTCATCATAAAAGGGTTCTCATCCAGGAAAAAAGAGGTCATTGTTCCCCTCTACTCATCACTCATTAGACCCATTATAGAGTACAACGCCCCTTTTGGAATGTACCTCACAAGACATCTGCAGCAGCTGGAAAGGCGAAGTACCTCACAAAGAGGATTACTGGCCTCAAACAAATGCCCTACACTGACCGCCTCAAAAAACTCCAGCTTTACTCTGTAGCATATTGCCTACTCCGAGGTGATCTCTGCCTAACATATAAAGCTATGTCAAACCCAAAGCTGTTGGACATGCTACACCTAAAGAAATCCCAATCCCTCCGAGCTACACGCTCTAGGGATCTAAAGCTTGTCACCACAATAAACAGGACACACTGGAGGGATATATTCCTGTCCCAGAGACTTCCTATACTCTGGAACAAGCTACCCATCTATGTCAAGCAAAGTTCTTCATTAGCACTCTTTAAGAAAAATCTTAATGAGTGGATGGGAAATAGGAAATACACCCCGGGGATCACTTCTGTGCCCCTGCTGGACAGTAGCACAGGAAAATAACTTTATTGGGTGGTGTAAGCTATGGAACCCTGCTGGCTAGGCTTACATAGGCCCTTGGGCCAATAGCCTAGTACCTACCTATGAACCTATATATATATATATATATATATATATATATATATATATATATATATATATATATATATATATATATATGTGTGTGTGTGTGTGTGTGTGTGTGTGTGTAATACATGCATTTGGTCACGCGACCAAATGTCGATCCGTCGTAATTCTGAACTGTAATGTCGAAACTTGTAGGCGCGAATGCTCATAATATCACACGCAATGTCAAATTCGAAATTCCTGATCGCACAACTGCCACAACAAGTGCTACCATGGGTCGAGAGGGGAGAATAGTAGCCTGGCCGGTGTTCGGTAATTCTGGGTTCAGTATCTGCAGATTCGACATTTTGCGATCTTTGGATTCTGCTTTCAACATCGGCCATTCACTCAAATGCATGTATACCTATATATATATATATATATATATATATATATATATATATATATATATATATATATATATAAAATTAAATCAATAACCTAAAATACCCTTAAATGGAGCAAAACAATTTAAGAATTTCTTCATCACCATTTCATCCCCAAATTAACTTCATGCCCTTTGGCATATATCAAATAACACTATAAAGAAAACAAAACACCAGTTGTAGTTCAGCTCCCTTTATTATTTTATTCAACTTTCCAAGATATGTTTGAACCGTACTTACTAAACCAGGTGTGACATCCATAACCCAGTGTATCCAGGATGTACACTGACTCAGCCTGACTGATTATCATTTATTCCACCTCCAAAATTTGAAGTTATACAAAATCTGTTTTCCTATATGCCAGCAACACTAAATACAGGCTACATAATCTGCACTAATGTAGGCAATGTCTGTCTCATAAAATATGTCTTCTAAATTACTGGATGCTAACAGTTTGGATTGATCCTAGAGTAAAGAAATTATTTCAGAAAATCAGAGATTACAATCATATATAAATACTCAAGCAAACACAAGCAAATCATAGATTCACAGATTAGTACTAAGATAACTAACCTTGCGAGCCATTTTAATCTTAGCCAATTATCCTTTGTGAGACTCAAACACCTGCACCTTGTATTCATATGGCAAACACCTTAACCATTGGGTCACCCTCCCAACCCAAATAAATAGCCTCTGCAAGGCTCGAACCCAGGACTCTCTACACTACAGTCACAGTAGTTAACCACTAAGCCATCATAGTAATGCATGTTATTTATATTAATCATATATCATTGTACACTAAAACACAAACAATGACATTAGAATAGCCACAATAGCTGTCACAAAGAGGTTTATCACTATCAGCAGGCAAAAGTTTCTCTTACTGAAAATATATAGATACTTGAGAATTTATGCAACCTAATTTGTAGCCTATTTGATAGATCCATTAAAACCTTTAGATCAAAAATTCAAATGTCTCTATCCAATAGTAAATGATCAGTGTGTCTAACAGGAGTTTCGAATTGCTACATACGCTGTTCATATTAACATTATAGCCAGTACTGTAAGCTCAATCCAAACTGTTAGCACCAGTAATTTGAGAGACATATTTTATGAGAAAGTTGTTGCCTACACCTAGACATACATCCAGTTAGATTAGAATGTACTTCTCATCTAACTGGATGTATGTACAAGGCATATGCAAATAACCTTTCATTACTATCATCAACTTTTAAAACTCAATGGATAAATATAACCAGATTGCTCAAGACAACTGAAAGATAATGGGGTACATTATTATCAAGGGACTATTAAGTGACATTTGCAGAATCTACTTTTTGAATGGGAACATACAATCACATTTTTAAGATACTGAATTTCAGGAAATAGTTACACTAAAGATAAAAAGTCAAACAGCTGGCAACATCAGAAATTATTATTAATAAATAGAATACATTTCTTAACAATCAATTTGTTATAACTCTGAATTTTCTGTATTACTAATACTTTGTTCCCTCCCACTTGCACATGACATATGAGAAGGTGAAAAGGGAGAATCCCAGACAGCTACAAAGCTCAATCAGACTAAAAGTCATAGTTTGAAACAAATGGTAGAAGGACATGAAAGTCAGAGATCCTCAGCTTCATATAGTTTCTCGCATATTTACCAGTTTTAATAGCTAGAGTATACCGCAACAAAAAACTATAACATTATTCTGCTTAGTTCTAAAACACAAGGAAGCACTCTTTTGAATTTCTTTTTTTCTCTAAATACAGCAAAAGTATTAGAACATAGCTAAACACGTTAGTTTTTATTGGTCATGTATTTACATCTGCAACTCATAATAACCTAACTTAGTTTGCAAATTACATCACACCTTAACAACAGTCTCCTAGACATGGTTTTAGCAGCTGACCTATATCCAATCCTGACTCATGGGAATCACTCATGGTCAAACAACTAATGAGACTCAGGGACAAACCATGAAGTGTCTGGTGGCCAAAAAAAAAAAAAAAAAACTTGTGCATCTTTCCATTCCTGCCACCTTCATAATATAACCAACTCTCAAGTCACCGCTGACAAAAAATACTCTACTACTTCTCAGGACCTATATTAAAAACACCAAAAATCTTCTGGTCAACAGTCACTTAATTCTTGAAATTGAGTCAACAAGTTCTTACCCACCAAAAGTGACTTTAACATTGTCTGCATCTTATTATCAATGCAACCACTTCCACACCTAACCAACTGACAAAATCTTTACCTACCAACAACTCTAACTTGTTCATATTCAAACCTTTACTCACTTCAGTGATATAGTGATATATAACAAAATGAACCATCCTAGTTCCAGACAACCTTTCAGCAGAGCACTTTAAACTAGCTACTGGTGCAATTGCCTACCCTGTCTGTATTCTTATAAACAGATTTATACAAGATTGTCTGTTCCCTAACACTTGAAAACAATCATGTATCTTGCCACAATGCAAATGTGGCTCCTGTACTGAATAATCCAATTTCAGAAGCAGTGTCATATTTCTGTTCTGAAATGTATCCTTTACTAGCTGCTAAAGTATCTATTAAACAAAGACTTCTAGCCTCATCTCAAAATTGATTTTGCTTCTTTCACAGTACTGAATCTACTTTTCTATTATTTCTTAACACCATCGACAAACATAGACTTGACAATTACCTTGTCTCATCAGTCGTTCTTCACTTGCCTAAAGCCTTTGATGCAGTTTCTCACTCCGAACTCCTCAGCTGACCTTTACACCTTGGTCTCTTGACTACAGCCCTTGAATAGCTCAATACCTTCCTCACTAATAGGAACCAAATAATAAAATGGCAACAAGCTAATGCAAACCTTCTTCACATACCAGTTGAAGCTCCACAAGGGTCCATACTTAGCCACCTCTTATTCAATAGGTTCATAGGTTCATAGGTAGATACTAGGCTATCTGCCCTAAGGCATTTATAAGCCTAGCCAGAGTGTAGTTGGCTTCCGCCTCCCTATTAGATTAGCCTACTGTGTCTCTGTAAAGTAGGTCACAGAAGGTACCCTTTTAAGATTAGTTTACTTTGCCTCTGTCTAGCAGGGACACAGAAGAGATCCCAGGGGTGAATTTGCGATTTCCCATCCATGCGTCAAGATTTCGCTTGAAAATGGTGAGTGAGGGGCTATGTCTAACATGAATTGGGATTCTATTCCAGAGTGAGGGGAGCCTCTGGGAAATGAATCTGTCCCTCCAGCATGTACTATTTATTTTTGTGCTGAGGTTTAGGTCCGTGGAGTGTGTAGCTCTAAGGGACTTGGATTTTTTGAGGTGGAGCATGTCCATTAATTCTGGGTTTGACATGGCTTTGTACGTCAGGCATAGATCGCCTCTGAGTAGGCGGTAAGCAACTGAGTAGAGCAGGAGTTCCTTTAGTCGAGCTGCATAGGACATCTGTTTCTAGCCCATGATCCTCTTGGTGAGGTACTTTTGGTGTCTCTCCAGTTGCTGCAGGTGTCAGGTAAGGTACATCCCAAAAGGGGCATTGTATTCAATTATGGGCCTGACGAGTGATGAGTAGAGGGGCACAATGACCTCTCTTGATCTAGATGCGAACCCTTTCGTGATAAGGTGGGCTATATAGAAGGTCTTTCTAACCACTTTGGCAACGTGATTATCAAAGGAGAGATTACTATCTGTGTTGGTCCCCAAATCTCTAATTACTTCTTCTGTACTTAATGGATTACCACCTATGTGGTAATTTGTGGGCATCTTGTTTTTCCCAAAGGGGATGACTATGCACTTTTTAGCATTTAGCTTGAGGCCGTGGCTCTGGCACCAAGCATCCATCTCTGTGAGACCCTTTTGGAGGATGCTTGTGTCAGCTGGAGATTCGATTATGGCCCCCAGTTTGCAGTCATCTGCGAACTTTGTCAGCCATAATCCCCCCGTGTTAGCCTGAACCATAGAGAAGTATATACCGAACAAGAGAGGTCCCAGAACTGAGCCCTGTGGGACACCACTTGTAACTGGTTTGGATTCGGACATGGCACCTGCAATTCTGACCATGTGGGTTCTATCTCTGAGCCAGTTTGCAACCCATCTTGTGATATAGGGGTTGATATTCATTATTAACTCACTAACTCAACCATTACCCAATATGCAGATAACTTGACCATTATCTGCTCAGCTAAAGTAATCCCCAAACACCAGATCATCATCTTACACTCCTTCTCCACCATAGAAGCTTGTCTCAAATTGTCCATCCTTATAGAGAAGTATCTGGGTCATCTAGCACCCAGTGTCTGTCCCTGATGTGGTGCCCTGCCCCCCTCAGCATTTCAGGTGATGAGTAAAAGAAAATGATCCTTTCTTTTAGTCTGGTGCCACTGTGCCAAGATCCATTTCCCACCACCACCCACTTACCCCTCTCAGCTCTTTAGTTTAAGACACAAGAGAAAGAAAGAAAAATGTTTCCAGAATCCTTTAGTCGAAGAACAAAAAGAAAAAAAAATAGGACCAAGGAAAATGTTCATGCTTCCTACGATTGGCACCTCCAAGCCAGAAAAAAAGGCTTTTACAGAAGAGCTGAAGTGCTTTTCTATACAAGCATTCAGAAATGCCAGTACAGAAAAGAATGCAGGAACTGCATTTCCCGATCACATCTCCTAACTCCTTGCCCATTTCCCCATCCTTGTTATGCTCCTGCGATCTTGTACTAGAGCCTAAAAAAATGTTCATCTCCAGGTTCAACTCTGACTCAGAGGTTAGCTTCACTCTTCAGTCATCTGATAGAGCCACCATCAAAACTGTTTCCCTCATAAAAGTCTGCATATCATTGCTAAATCCTTCCTGTGTCCTGAAAGAGTGCTCTTCAAACTATCTGGAGATATACAGAGCTGAGTATATTTTTCTCACTTCAGAGTTGTGTACTGGTAATTGTTGTTTGACTAATTTTATATAATAGCTGGCTGACTTCAGAGTTGTGCACGGTTATTTTTGCTTAACTGTATAGTTTTTCAGATCTCAGCTGAAGGTGTTGGTTTTCCCATACCCACCCTTCCTATTTCTGTGTTGTTGTTTAAATTTGGAGGTTTTTGCATTTGCCCACCCCCACTGTAGATTTGATCTGGGACACTCCCCCCAATCCCATCTTTTTACCTCAGTCTACCTAATAGACCCCTTCTGCATTGCTTTTAGTCATTTTTAATTTAATTGTATTTTTTAAACTGCTTGGTCTAACATTGCTACATACTAAAGTGTGCTAGCTTGCACTGCATTTGAATTGTTTTGACTGCTGGTTTAGCTACTTTTCTGTACATAAATAAAAAAAATTCCTTTCCTGTAACTAGTGTAGTCCAGATTCAGATTTGCTGTATCCAGGACTGTATGTAATCTTCTGAGCCCCCCCCCAAGCTTTATGTGTTGGAGGGAAGTCTTCTAGCTTATCAGTGGGAGCAGTAAGCACTAGGTAACCTATCTACTACATAAGGAGTGGTTCTGGACCAGAAATTGTAGTTATTGGCCGTTTGGGCAGTTTTTCCATCTCTCTCAACTTTCTGATTAAAAAGCCCCATTTGCACTTGTTTCCCCCCCTTCCTGTAACTAGTTTAGTCCAGATACAGATTCTTACTTTTAGCACTTGAATTTGCTTATTCGTGATCAGCACTTGTTCAGAACTTGTAAGCACTAAATAACTTACTAATTACTACAGCACTCAACCTCCCTCATTACCTAGAGGAAAACAGTTTTGGTACTTACTTTCCTCACTTGCTTAGAGAAAAACAGCTCTTGTACTCACTTTCCTCACTTATCTAGAGGAAAATAGTTTTTTTACTTAGGCATGTCCAACGGTCAGCTCCCATTGTTCTCTCCTGTCTATCTGATGAATCTGGGCATTTTGGGGCAATGTAGAAATTGCCTCGTACACAGACAACCCACTCCTCCTACCACCCAACACTACAACCTGTGAGAGATGCACCTATCTAGCCAAACTGGAGGTAAAGCTCTCTCCAATCAAGACTGAATTTGACAGTCAAGAGGAGAAGGTAAACACTTGCACCACACCACACTCATCACATAGTCTCACTAAATCTACACCACCAAAATCCACACATAGAAACACAAAAGCATTTGCGGAGACTCTCAGTAATAATCTGCTCAAGCAACAGTGACTTCCAAAGCAGAAATGCAAGCAACCTCCACCACCCAACACAACCCAAATGGCACATAGCCCGCAGACTCAGTGTGCCACTCAACCACAGCCAATAAGGCAAAACAACGTACCCAACACACTAGTTATAGGCGACTCTATAGTCAGGCACACTGATGTCCCACTCACCAGGCTAAACAAGGAGAAGGTTACTGTCAGCTGTCTGTCAGGTGCCAGGATCCGCCACATAACCCACGCACTCAGGTCACTCCACAACAAGTACAAATATGACTCTGTCATTGTCCATGTTGGTGTGAATGACCTGAGACATACCTCCCTGGACTACATGAAAAGAGACATGGAAGAGCTCTTAGATCTTATAGCCCAGGCAGGTATCACCCTAGCCCTTAGTAGCATTCTGCCATTACCCAGAATGATGCCACAGTACAAGGACAAAATGATTGACTTCAACAATTGGCTAAGCTTCTGGTGCCATTCTAAAGGGATCCAGTATCTGTCTGCCTGGGATGACATGGTCAACAGACCACGATGCTTTGCCAGAGATGGCCTGCACCTGTCACACCTGGGATTCCGGATACTGGCTAAGGTTCTTCCCGCCCCTATAGTGCCTTTTTAGGCAAGGTTCAAATGACAAATTCACCACCGTAACAGGAGCAGGCAAGCAAAAACTGAGGGTGATGCTACTCAATGCTAGAAGTCTAAATCTCAAAATGCACTCACTCGAAGCACTCCTTAAAATGGAGAACATCAATATCTGTGCAGTAACTGACACCTGGTTCAAGGCTCCAGAGAGCACCCCTGTACTACCAGGCTATAACTCATACCACACTTTTCGGCCATGTAACCTGGACCAGAACACCAAACGCAGAGGTGTGTCCATATTCATTAAGGATATCCACACCTCCAGGCTAGTTGCTCAGCATAATGCAGCCAAAGTTATCAAAGTGCAACTAACTCTGGGCAAAACTGCAATCCAAATTGTAGCTTGCTACAGATCACCCACCATGCTCCAGGATTCCCACTCCTCTTTTCTTGATGTACTGGAAAATATTAGGGTTCAACCAAACACCCTAATAATGGGTGATTTCAACTACCCCACCATTAACTGGGAAAACTACTCATGTACCAACTCCTTCACTCAATGCTTTCTGGAATTCATAAACTCCAATGCCCTGGATCAACTTATCCACACCCCCACCAGGGGCAACAATATCCTGGATCTAGTCATTACCAATATGAGTGACCGGTGTTCTACACCTGAAGTCAACGCCTCACTGGTCCGCTCCGACCATAAGCTAATTACCCTAGATATCCACATCCTGCCTCCACCCCCCATTAAGGAAACCATGGTAAAAAAATTCTCCAAAGCCAACTTCATGCTTCTTAAGACAGAAGTGGTGAACTTCATGACACCCATGCAGATGGACAATACAGTTACGACTACTGAATCCTACACAATTGCACTTTATAAGCACTTACATGAGTGCATGGATCATGCTACCCCAAACAGAACCAAGACGCTATCCTCCAAAAAAAGGAAGCCAATCTGGTGGTCCCCTGCCATAAACAAACTGTACAACAGAAGGAAGAAACTCTTGCAAAAGAGAGTAAAATCACACGAGTGGAGGAGCTCCCTGGTCAGCCTCAGTAAGAAGCTCCGATCCCTGATAAAATCCTCCAAAGCTAGTTGCGAAAACAAAATCACCACTGTTTCTAAAGACAACCACAAAGCATTCGATAGCTATGTGAAGAATCTCAATAGCAACACTCAGATCTGCTTTGAGTTACAGCACAATGGCACTAAATAAACAGACCCAACTGATATTGCCAACATCCTGACAGATAGGTTCAGTGCTAACTTTACCCCCCTCTCACCCCCTAAAGAGCCCATCTTTATACTGGAAGAATGCAAAGTTCTTGTAATCACGGCTGCACAGGTAAAAACCACACTCTCCAAAGCCAAGAACACAGCATCCATGGGACCAGACAACATCCCAGGCTGTGTTCTACATGAACTACAGAACGAACTGGCACCCCACCTTCAGTCAAAGCCTCACCTCAGGCTTTGTGCCTGTTGAATGGCGCACAGCAACGGTTATCCCACTCCACAAGGGGGAAGCCACCACGGACCCCGGGAACTACAGCCCCATTAGCCTGACGAGCCTGGTCTGCAAGGCCATGGAACGTATCGTCATGGAACTTATAAACAAAGATATTGGTAATCTCCAAACTCTGGATCCCACCCAGTTTGGGTTTGTAAAAGGCAGATCATGTCTCCTAAACCTGATAGACTTCTTTGAAGCAGTCACCAAAGCCGTAGACAAGGGTAAGGTGGTTCACACAGCCTATCTAGATCTTGCCAAGATAAACTCACTAAACTAGGTATAAATCCCTATGTCACAAGATGGGTTGCCAACTGGCTCACTGGCAAACCCACACTGTGAAAGTAGCAGACTCCAAATCCGACTTCAGACCAGTGACAAGTGGAGTACCACAGGGTTCAGTCCTGGGTCCTCTCCTGTTTGGTATCTACTTCTCTGAAGTACAGGCTAACACAGAAGGTCTTTGGCTAACGAAGTTCGCAGATGACTGCAAACTAGGAGCCATAATCGAAACTCCTAACGATGTGGACATCCTACAAAAGGGCCTCACTGAGACAGTTGCCTGGTGTCAAAGCCATTGCCTCAAGCTCAATACCAAAAAGTGCATTGTCATCCCCTTTGGTAAAAACTCTGTACCCATGAGCTACCAACATAGGCGGTAGTATACTTAACACTGAAAGTGTGATAAGAGACCTTGGAACACAGGTGGACAGTAGTCTCTCCTTTGATAATCACATTGCCACAGTAGTCAGGAAATCCTTCTATGTGGCACACCTCATCACAAAAGGTTTCTCATCCAGAAAAAGAGGTCATTGTTCCCTCTACTCATCACTCATTAGACCCATTATAGAGTACAATGCCCCTTTTGGTATGTACCTCACAAGACATCTACAACAACTGGAAAGGCCGCAGAAATACCTCACAAAGAAGATTACCTGCCTCAAACAGATGCCCTATGCAGACCGTCTCAAAAAACTCCAACTTTACTCCGTTGCATATCACCTACTCAGAGGTGATCTCTGCCTAACATACAAAGCTATGTCAAACCCAGAGCTGTTGGACATGCTCCACTTAAAGAAATCCCAATCCCTCCGAGCTACACGCTCTAGGGACCTAAACCTTGTCACCACATTAAACAGAACATGCCGGAGGGATAGATTCCTGTCCCAGAGACTTCCCATACTCTGGAATAAACTACCCATCTATATCAAACAAAGCTCCTCATTAGCACCTTTCAAGAAAAATCTTGATGATTGGATGGGAAATAGGAAATTCACCCCGGGGATCACCTCTGTGGCTCTGCTCGACAGTGGCACAGGAAAATAATTTTCTTGGGTGGCAAAAGCCAGGGTACCTTTTTGGCTGGGCTTGTATAGGCCCCAGGGCCGATAGCCTAGTACCTACCTATGAACCTAGATGCTGTCATTAACAAAATATTAAAAATTGACCTTTGTATCAAACAGGTAGTCAGCAAAACTCTTCAAAAACTTAAGAGTACTGTGCAGGGCTAAATTCAGCCTAATGATTGTCCTTGCAAATGCACAATGAGTGCATACCTATTGTAAAACACACTCGCATGTTGCTGCTATCTTAATTAACACTCAACCCAGGTTTCAAAACATGAACTGTGCTGTAATAAAATAGCAGAACTCATCAATGCAATGATTTAAAAGCAACTTAACTGGCTTGCCTTCGCAAATTACCCTAACGACTGTTAACACAAAAGAGCACATAAGATCTTGCACCTCTAGGACAGTAGACCCTCCCTAAAGAATCTACTCAATTGTATACTTCCTCAAGAAATCTCTAAGCCTGTAATAAATACCTCATATAAATTAAATCTTTCCCTTACTCTAATGGAGTCTTTTATTCCTCTGTCATTGTTGCTATGATTTGAAATCCCTTTACTCACCTTAGTCCAACAGACTAGCAAATCCGGTCCACCCTAGAATCATATTTTAAGTATACTTGGATCTGTCACCACTGCCCCTCCCCCCACCAAGCACATAAACTGCCTATACCTTTGCTATCTTACACTTTATATAGTTAGCATTTATAGGTTCTCACTCTTAGATATAAATTGTTACTTTACCCCTTTAGCTTTAACTCAGTTCACCCTTCTTTACTAACGTTATCATATATATTTCTCTTTGTTTCCATCTTCACCTCTCTCCTGCCTATTATCTCATATTTAGCAAATGACAGGACCTCTTTATATTCTCCCTAAAAATGTAAATATTACCATTGCCCTTGTAGCCATCATATGTAATTTTCTATTTTGAATCAAGCGTATACAATGTTATATTGCAATTCTGCATTGTACATTTACATACACTATATGTACAATTCTTAAAACGTCCTTCAGCTTAACTACTTGTGTTATAATACTTTCTGCTTTATATTATTGCATGTGTTACACTGAATTAAACTTTTTGAACTTTATTGTATATTACTTTTTTGAGCTTTTCTCTAAGTGCTTCCACTAAAAATATATTTTTAGCCCAGTTGGGCTATCCTAGTAAATTAATGCAAATAAAAATAAAATGCACTTATCTAACAATACAACTTTAAGACGTTATCTATCTATCTATCTATCTATCTATCTATCTATCTATCTATCTATCTATCTATCTATCTATCTATCTATCGATCTATCTTTGTTGACCGGGAAAGTCGGACTGTGATAGACACCCTTTTTCAGCAAAGTCCAGGGGAGAAAAGCTCCAGTATTACATATATCGACAGCATGCAGTATAGTTTCATTTTAAAAATTGTATATAATATTTTCATCTCGGTTACCTATATATTTTTGCATACATACCTAGCTATAGTAGATGATTAATGATAACCTTGCATTACAAACTTTATGGCTATAGGAAGAGAAAATAAGAGAGAGCATGTGCATATCATAAGGTTACAGCAGACAGAAATACAAAGGAAAACAAGAGAAGACAAAGACTGACACGTGGTGGGTTGAAATTAGTAAGTTGTGGTATAAGAAAGAACAAGGATTAAGTAGGAGTAGGTAGTTAAGAAATATAATCAGGTAAGTGTTTCCTGTAGTAGATAGAAGGGAACGAGTAATAATCACCATGTGGGAATTTAGTGCAACGCAGCTATCGTTTGTCAGAGGTATTGCAGCTTGTGTTTTCTTCTAGATCTGAAATTATGCAGCTGTAGAATAAGAGCAGTACCACGTGCATTGTAGATGCTGTTTTAGCAGACTTTTAAAGCATTTGTGGCTTTCAGAAAGCTTTAACTCTAGTGGGATGGAGTTCCACAGTTTTGAGACACATTGAATATAGGGTGATTTTCTTTTTGAGTTACTTACAGCTAGAAGAAATTTCTTATTGGAGCATAGTGTCTGTTGCTGTATGGTAGCAATATGCTTTTTAGAGAGGGGCGACACTCTATGGCTTGTAAATCAGTATGTGGACAGTAGTGAGGGGAGAGTAGCTTGTCAGTTTAGGATCGGTAGCCAGTTTAGTTTCTTTAAAGCTGTGCAGTGGTAGGTTTTATGAAACAGATATGTGACAAATCCTGCTATTTTATTATTGCATGCATCAAGTTTGGACTTGAGGGTATTGTTGAGATTAATGAAGATAAGCGATGCATAGTAGGTTGCTGTCATGGATTTTCTTGTGGATACTATAAGATATTGATTTGCTCTGTATACTGAGCCTAGTTTTGTGTGTGTGTATTTTTGATAGTTGGAGAATATGCTGGATGTATTTGAATTTGGCATCTATGAGTACTCCAATTAATTTTGGCTTCTATCATGTCGGATGGGATAATATGGAAATTGTGTTTTTGAGTATTAAATTATTTTGGTATAAAGGCATTAGTTAAGTGTTTCTTACATTTAGGAGTAGGTCTTCAGTGCCTAGACAAGATTCAACAGAGGTCTCTGGTGATTTCCTGGAGGATTTGTAGTGTTGGTGCAGAGCAGATGAGGGTTGTATCATCTGCATACCGAACTACATTTGCTGTTTTTTTGGTGGAATGGAGTTTGTTTACAAACATATTAAATAGTTGTGGACCCAGTATTGATCCTTGTGGGACCCCAAGTGTGTCTACAAGGAAAGAGAATTCTTGTTTCCATTTTACTGACTGTTGTCTATTTGTGAAATAGTTATGAAACCAGGCGAGAGATGATATATTTAGACCTAGGGAAGGGAGCTTACTGAGAAGTGTTTGATGGAAAACTATGTCAAAATCCTTAACAGATCCAAGAAGAGTGCTGACACTAGGCTGCCATTCTATTGTGGTTGATAGCATTGATAAAGCTAATAAGAGTAGTAACTGTACCATGACTGGTACAGAAGCAATGTTGTGTCATGGAGGGAAGATTATTTTCATTGGTTCATGGGTGATTACTAGGCTAATGGCACAAGAGCCTTTACAAGCCTAGCCAGTAATACACAGGATATGACAATATTATATCTTAATTCCCCAGATATGGGATTGGGTAGTATCAGGGTAGTGGGTCTTTGGGTGTAGGAACCCTGAGTCATTTTACAGACTGCCTCTGTCCATAAGGGACATGGGCAGTACCCCAGGAGTAAATTTATGGTTCCCTATACATTTATCCAAATTCTTTTTGAAGAGAGTGAGGGACAGGCTTTGTTTTATGAAGGTGGGAAGTTTATTCCATAGATGAGGTACCCTTTGGTATATGAATCTGTCTCTCTAGCAAGTTCTGTTAAAGTCACAAATAAGGTTCAGGCCTATGGAACATAACTCTTGTATAATTTTTCTTGTGAATACATAGCATTTTCATCAGGGTGGATCACAGAATGCCACCTAGGTCAAGGATAAGTCCCTTCTCAATAAATGATATGAGAGGGAGTAAAGGGATAAGGCCTTGAGTCTGCATAAGACATGTGTGTTACACTTTGCATTGTTTAGTGAGAAACCTCTGGGGCCACTCCAATTGTGTAATGGCCTGGTTTGGTACATGCACAAGGGAGCATTATACTGGATTATGGACCTGATGAGGGCCAAGTATAAAGGCACTATGACTTCCTTTAAACTTGATGCCATGCCTTTACTTATAAGTTGAGCCACTCAAAAGTATTTCCTCACTACTGTAGCTACCTTGTGGACAGAGTTTAGTTTACTATATATCTGTGTTTCTAGGTCCCTCACCACTGGGAGTACTTTTTACGGGTGTGCTAACAATATTGTAATTTGCAGGGATATCTGATTTACTAAAAGGCATGATTGCATATTTTTTAGAGTTTAGTCTAAGACCATGGTTTTGGCACTGGTCATTTGTTATTTTTAGCCCTGTTTGTAGGATGTTATTATAGTTTGAGGATTCAATGTTTGGTCCCAGCTTACAGCCATCAGTGAACTTGGTGAGCCAGAGGCCCCCAACATTGGCCTTCACTTCAGAGAAATATATACCAAACAGGAGGGGTCCCAACACTGAGCTCTGTGGGACACTGTTAGTAGTAGGTTTCTTATTGGGAGTGGATTACCTGTCTGGACAACACGAGTCCTGTCAGTGAACCAGCTGGCTATTCATCTGATGATGTAGGGATTTATGCCTAACTCAGTAAGTTTATCAATGATCCCTGAGTGGGGAATTGTGTCAAAAGCTTTGTCCAGGTCTAAATAAGTGCTGTGTATCATTTTTCCCTCCTCCATGGCCCTGGTGACTTTGTCAAAGAAGTCCACCAGATTGAGCAGGCAAGACCTCCCTTTGACAAAGCCAAATTGGGTCTGGTCCAGTTTTGGGAGTATCCCTGTGTCATTATCAGGTCCATGATAATTCTCTCCTTAGCCTTGCAGATAAGACTGGTCAAGCATATGGGGCTGTAGCTCCATGTGTCAGTAGATGGGACCCCAACTGTTGCAGTCTTCCATTCCTCTGGGACAAAGCCTGTCTGGAGGCTGTAGTTAAAGAGCCTCTCTAGTGGCGTGATAGATTCTTTTTAAGATGCATCCTGGAATGTTGTCAGGACCTATGGAGGCTGTGTTTTGGTTTTAGCGAGTGCAGTAGGGACTGGTTCCCTCATAATGACTGGTAGGGGGTGGTTGTGGGTATTTCTTTGGGTGTGGTAGGAGGTGATGGGGCAGAAGTCTGAACTGAGCTTGATGGCCAGGAGTTTTTCAGGCTGGGTGTAAGTGTTGCCTTTCATGATTAACTAGGCATAATTAAAAAACGCCTTATGGATATCTTTCACCTGGGAGGCTATCTTTGCCTCATAGTTTGCTTTGGCAGATTTGACTAGCTCTCTAATTTGTTTGTTTAGACTGGTGAGTGTCTTTTTACACTGATTTGTCTGTTCCTTCTCTGCTTTGGAGAGGACTTTTTTTCTTTTAGTTGAATAGCCTATTTATGCTAGGTGTACCAAGGTGGTTTATTTTTGCCAGTAATCATAGGTTTGACTCGAACCAGCACTGCCTCCTCTATGCAGCTATGAATGTGGTTGCACAGTGCTTTTGTGTACAGCTCAGAGTAGGCCTCAGTGTCATCTGGGTCCAGATGGGCTTGGAAATTGAATAAGCTGTCAATTAGTCAGAGGTAATTGGACTTGGCAAAGTTCTTAACAGGTTTGGTGTTACTTTTAATACTGAAGGAGATAATTTTGTGGTCAGATCTTACCAGGGAGGAGTTAATGCATGGGATGGAGCAGCATTCTCCCACGTTTGTGAGTATTAGGTCTAGGATATTTGCGCCTCTAGTTGGGGAGCTAACTAGTTGTTCCAGGGTGTTTGTATTGACGAAGTCCAGAAACCTCTGCGCAAGTGAATTATGGGTCATATAAGTCTCCCAGTTTATGGAGGGTTAGTTGAAGTTACCCATGAGTATGTTCTCAGGATGAATGCTAGGAGATTCCAGTAGGTTTAGGTAGGAGGTATGGTTTTCCAGACTCATGCTAGGGGATCTGTAGCTAGCAAGGATATGAATGGGGCCGCACCTATGGCTAGTTGGGCATGGAGCATCTCAAGTGAATCATGTTGTTGGACCAGTATAGTGGTGTACTTGTTCTTTATGAACAATGAGACACCTCCTCTCTTTGTTTTATTTTGAGCTGAGTGGGATTGAAATGTATGAAAGGCATTTTAGCCTTTAATAGCCAGGGTGCTTTCTATGGCTCTGACCATGTTTTCATGACTGCACATATGTCTGCATTCTCCAGTGTGAGGAGTGCTTCCAGGGAGTGCAGTTTATTTAAACTCCTAGCATTGAGCAGTAGTACTTTTAGGTAGTTGTGAGTGATTTTTGTTATGTCGGAGGGTTTAACAACTTGACACAGCCTAAAAAAAGGCACTGTGGGGAAAGAAAAAAGTTTTTGGTAGTATCCGGAAGCCAAGTGGTGACAAGTGCAAACCATCTCTGGCAAAGCATCATGGTTTGTCAGTCATGTCTCCCCAGGCTGATAAATACTGGATCCCCTTGTTGTGGCACCAGAAACTAAGCCAATTGTTGAAGAAGATCATTTTTGCTGATACTGTGGCATCATGATTTGTGAAGGTAGGATGCTACTCAAGGCTGGAGTCATACCCATCTGGGACTCATATTCAGAGAGGTCCATCATGTCTCTCTTCATATAGTCCAGTGAGATACATCTTAGGTCGTTTACATCCTCATGGACTATGACCATGTCATACTGGTATTTGTGCATGATCTGGCAGATCCTGATTCCAGACATACATCTCACTGTGGTCTTCTCCCTGTTTAGACTGGCAAAGAGGACATCAGTATGTTTTATAATGGAATCTTCAATAACTAGAATGTTTGCCTGTGTGGTGTCTTATGGGCCTAGAAGCAGGGCTACTATGATTTTTATAATTATGTGTTTTATGAGGTGCTGTTTTTTTTTTTTTTGAGTGCATGCAGGGCCACTGAGAGATGCTTTTAGGAGGTCTTGGAGGTTGGCAGATTATAATTGAGTAGCTCCACATATGTTTGTCTATGTGTTTGTTCCTTAGTGTTGGTAGTGAGTGTTTTGGGTGTAACGCTAACAACCTGGTTTGCATTTTTCATATGTGTATGTGAGAGCTTTGCATCCAATGATATTGTGATTTTACATTTCTCACACTCTGTGTTTGTCTATTCTAAAATTAAATGGTTGTCAGTGAACATGAGGCAGTTACTAGAGTGCCTCAGGATGCCCATATCCACCAGGCCAGAAACAGAGATGACAGGGAAGCACCTATCCATTATACCAGATCTTTAGTAGATGTGAAGGAGTAAGGGAGAGTCACTTAGAGGTCTAATTGAGAGTGTTTAGTAGTGTAGTATTATATGACCTGTAGTGGTACTGCCATCTGCACAATCTGGCAGCTCTTTGAGCAGCTGTGAACAGTGGGTCACTATGTAGACTGTTTCCTGTAGAGGATTTTAAACTGTAGAGGTTTGCTTATATACAAGGCACAGGTATCTACATTTGTGCATCGGCTTTTATACCAGCAGGATGAAAGACTTTTGCACAGTTAAGCCCTCACGCCAATCAGATAAACACACAGTAAGTCTTCCACCAGCAGTTCCCAACTTGGATGGGCTGAATCAGCTCTCTGATCCCACCAGAGTGCAAAAGACCCTCTTAATGTAAAACAAACTGGTTTTGAGCTCAAATGCAGTAACAAATGCTGTACAACAAAAGGCAGAATTCCTGCAGTATCAGGAATCATTGGAAGTAAGTTCAGTAACCCTGAGAAATGCTCACAAAACACTGAAAAAAGAGTGCAAAAACAGAATTTCAATAAACACAGAAAAACTGCAAAACTTAGAAATATTTTGGTAAACTCAGGATACCGTTGGCAAACTCAAAACAGCTTTTACAGTATCAGATGAGGTTAGGAAATATCAGAATACTGTTAAAGTAACCTAAGAGCAGTACAGTAACAATGTTTCTTTAACAAGCGGAGGCTGAAAAACAGTGGAAAATTCAACAAAATCAATAAATGCAACACAGAAATTTTATACTAAATATCACTGAGACAGAGCAAATACAAAAAAAAAAAAACTATATCAGCTTTGTAGGTCCAGATGGTTTTAGAAGTAATCCAAGTCTTGTAGTAACAGGTGTCCAAGTCAGGCACATGTAAACTCTGAATAAATGAGCACAGTCTCTCAAAAATTAAGGATTTTATACCAGCAGGATGAAAGGCTTTCACACAGTTAAGCCCTCATGCTGGTTAAGATATTTGAGGAACTGAGAGTGGATCCATTTTTCTAATATATTTAATAATGGTGGTAGTATAGCTATGGGCCTGTAGCTGGATAGGCCAGATGGATTTCCACCTTTGTGGAGTGGAATTATGAAAGATTTCTTCCACATGGCTGAGACATTGTTTTCTGTTGTGGATCAGTTAATTAATATAGAAACAGGGAAGCCTAGATCTTCAGAAGTGAGGTTTAGCTACTCTGTTGGTAAATTGTCTTCTGCTAAGGTTATTCATTTGAGTTTTTGTGTATGTTTTGGTGGTAGCTTGGACTGGTTGGAAAGAGAAGGATACAGTATTGTAATTAGATGAGGTTGAGTTAGTGAGGGTGGTGGGAGAGCTAGATTTAATAAGAGAGAGTACTGAGTTTATAAAGTGGGAGTTGAACTGGATGGCTATATTGTCTGTGTTGTTACTGGATGTTACTGTGGGAGTAGTTGTTTGGCCAGGGTGTAGTGGGTTTTATGTGGAGCACTACTAAAAAAGCTTGAGATTGTTTTAGTGTGTTGACTAAATTTTGATGAAGTAGAATTTTTTGTTCTTCTTTATTAACTTTTTGAAATATTTCATTAAGTATCTAAAGTGTTGCTACGTGGCTTGGGTTTTGCTTTTGGACCATATTTCCCATGCTTTGTCTCTTTTGAGAAGTATTTGCTGGTGTCTTTTTTTAACCAGGCTGCAGGGTTTGACCTGACTGTCTTAGTATGGAGTAGTGCATGGCTATTGAGAAAGTTTAGGAAAGCATTATTAAAATGGGTTACAGCATCATCTAGTGACATGGATAGTCCAGTTGTAGATTGTGATTGTGGAGATGAAGCCACTTGAACTAAAATATATTGCATACCAGTTTGCAGGCTACCTGTTTGCTTATGTTGAGAGGGTTTCTGACACCATAAGTTGCTAGATGGTCACCAATACTGTCAGCAAAGTAGCCAGCAGAATTCATGTTATTTGGTTTGTTTGTAAGAATCTAATTTAAGATGGATTCATTGTTTGTTTATTTATGTACCATAGTTGTATGTTTTATCATTTATGAGAAACCAAATAGATTCATTGATTGGACGTTTGTGTTTTTAGGGTCCCAGATTATGTAAAGGTCACCCATCATAATGTTTTCATGGAGTATATTGTTATATGGTCAGTGCAGAAGTTGTTCTGCTGTGTTACTATTTTGTCCTGGTGGGATGTAAAGCCCAGTGATGCAGACGGCTTTTCTGTTATTAAGTTTAAGGTATTTTGTGAGGTATTCTACATTGTTAAATGTGGGTAAAGGGTATAGGTAAATGCTAAGTTCTAAGGAGCTTTTGCATATAATTGCTACCCATCCAACTCATTTGTTTGTTCTGTCAAGTCTGAAATGTTATAACCTGCAGATAGTATTTCATTGTCTTTTTGTGAGGTTTTAGCCAGATTTCTGTGACTACAGCTATACAAGAGTTATAAAATGCTAGGTATACTTGGAATTCTTGAAGTTTATTGCAAATGCTTCTGAGATTAATATTAAGTAGTATTATGTCACATTTGTTTGTAGCTGGAGGTGTTGAGCTTGGGGAGCATATTGATGCAGTTTGTGACATAGTAGTAGGGCATGGGTTTGGATGTATGTCTCTGCTAAGTTTCAGATGAGTGGCTGTGTTACAGATATGGAAATACCATTTGGATCTGGATTTTTTATTTTTAGGTTAGTTTTTACATATTTGTAGCTAAAAAGGTTACAGGGATTTGGTGGATGTATTTGTGGTGAAATGAACAAGGAGGTGTTGTGAGTGGTGTATGGAGGTGTGAGTTGGTAGATGATTTGTTCTTAGGAGAGATGCAAGTTTGATAGTCATGGTGTAAGTATGGTGAAGAGTAGCAGAGAGATTTTGTGCAGGTATATCATAGGGTTTGTTGGAGTTTTTGTGAGATATGCTTTGATGGGTGAAGTTTTTTTTTTTTGGTAGCTAGATAGGAGGCTGAGTGCAAGTACAGCAATGTGTGGGTGGAGTTGTTAGGGGATTATAGGGATTATATGCACTGTTTGGATTTGGAGGAAGTGTGGGTGGAGTTAGTTTGGTTTGAATTTAGCAAAGTGTGGGTGGAGTTTGGTTTGACTTTAATTGCCGTGGCGTAGGTGGGAATTGGGAGTACAGTAAGGAAGTATAGTGGAGCCTGAGTGGAGCAAGGGTATTACATTCTCAAGAGAAACAATCAGTGGAGCTGCATTTAGAAGTAAGGCAAGCTTATTAAAGCAATTTTACAGAGATTAAGCTGCCACAGACAACGTGTATTTTGTGCAAATGTTTCTTTTGGTAAAGAGAAATAGTAACAGACAGCACTATATTAGGCAGTACAGTGAAGTAAACTGTCCTACTAATATTGATTTAAGTTAGGAGATTGACTTTAACATAATAAGTTTTTATTTCCCTAGGGAACTGTAACATTGACAGTAACACAGATATATTCTTATGACTTTCCACCTAGTATAAGATGCTGCTGTTAGAAATAAGGTGATTCAGCCATACATTTAACTAATGCTTATTTGCAGGATATGCTATTGTTAGCTAAGTGACTATGGGGTGGAAGAAAAAATATATAGATTTAGTTATTGTGGCATGGACTGAGACCCTTTAGTAGTGTATGCATTGTAACATAGCTATAAATAGAAAATACAGTACATCAATAGCTTATGCTTATGAGTTGAAGCATTACTCATACTTTTAAATGTTTTTTTTTTCTGCTGGGAGATTCTTGGTTGTAAATGACTGGTCTCTCTGAGTATATTTGCAATGTTTTAGCAAGGTGCACTATATACATATCTAGTTCCACTTATGTCAAGAAATTTTGCAAATATCTTTAAAGCACTTTACAGTAGAAACAGACATTCTAAACAAGACAGTGTCTGCCTCATATTACAAACATACTCAGTCCCTTTCCAAAATGTACAAGTAGCTCATTAATAAATGAAACTAAGAAACTGGTTAAGAAAATCAATAAAAAGAATAATTCTGGACCCAGATCTGGGGAGGTTACCAGAGACTTTTAAAATCTCCCAGAAATGCTCACCACACAGATAAATATATGCCAATGAACTTCCAACACAGCATACTGTATTTATAGAACAATTGAAGTAATATTTCAATAGTATAGAAATATGTGTGAGGAGGGGAAAACTGTTCCAAGATACATATCTGGTGACAAATTCTTCTAACATATTTAAGAACATCATATTGAACATGTTTTCCCAATTATGAAATCTGGAGAACACAAAAACACTGGACTATAGATGTGATATGATGTAATACCTTTTATTTGACCAACAATGGTTTTGTCTTTACTCATGCCACTAGATGGAGGAAGTTCAGAATATTTGCATGAAAATGCCTGTATAAATATTATCACATACCACGAAAAGTAAATATGGTCCTCCTAGGAAGCAGTGATATGTGCTGGAGATGAAAGGAACAGATGAGAAGGTACTTGGAGCATGTCCTTTGGGAATGTGACAAATTAGTGGACTTCAGACAGGAAGTGAGTTTGTTGATATGTAAAATACTTGGAGGAGATTGGGTGCTTAACATAACTGACTTCTTTCTGAGCTGGATAAGGGATCTTAATCAACCCAAGTATATCAAAGCTTTGGTGGCCATGACATTGCTACTAAAAAAAAAGGGATAACAAAAAAGGAAAAGTGATCAGGCATATATGGTGGTGAGGTAATAGGATTAATGCGAGATCTGAAAGCAGTACAGAGGAAAATGGAAAGACTTGGTCCAAGCAAGCTTCATACTAGAAACGGATCATTGGGATAGCATTTTTGATAACTAAAACAGCAATTAGTAGTCAGACGTGATTAAGACAGAGCTGAGTTATATGAGGGCTGAAGTGGTGGGACCAAATTTCAGGGTTCTGAAGGAGAGGGGCGGATTGAAAAGGAATTGGTGAACTGTTGTTTATTTAGATATTAATTAATAATGTATAAATCATGGTAAAATGTTGTGCTCACAGTTTTAAATCAAAAGAGAGTTGTGTTACTTTCAGTTAAATCAAAACAGAGTTGTGCTACTTTCAGTTTTTTAATGACCAACCAACCACAGGGACTCCTAAGTGCACCATGCATGTGCAATGCACTGTGTTTTGTAAAGTTTGATTCACAATAAAACAGCTCTGCTTCAATATAGATAGATAGATAGATAGATATATAGATAGTTATATGACTGACTAGAGTGAGGAATGAGGGAGAATGGTTATATTTATTTTACATAAAGGATTGAAAAAAAACATATTCTGTAACCAGTATCAGTTGTGGCAGCAGTCGGACTTGTTGTAAATAATTCCCAGTTTCCATTTGTTCTGTCTTAGTATGCTACCTGTTCGTCCCGCATATCCTTCGACTATTCTTTTCTGATTGTTTCCTTCAACATTTTGTCTTTCACCCTCATTCTATACCCTACTCAGTCATATAAACATTACATCTGTTATTGTGTGTGCATAGGTCGAGTCAAACCTTTTCAAATCTGACCTTAAAATGTACAGTACGTTATTACACACTAAATATCATCGAGTGGGCCTTTTAAAATCCTGCAGACTGTAATTATGATGCTTAGAATAATGGAACCACAGATGTGAATGGTGAGGAATATATAGTTAGTCCAAGTTTGGTTCCTCACTATATTTGCTCTCTCTCTCTAAGATACAGTGATATTAAGGTTAATATATATGTATATATATATATATATATATATATATATATATATATATATATATATATATATATATATATGATAGGGTATGGGGACTTTATTTGTGTAAAATGAGTTTTGAAATTTGATATTTTTTTATTTCTGTTTATTTATCAGGTTTTCAAGACCTGGAATGTCAGCTCTTGTACTTGTGATAAAGAGCCAAGGACGAACAGGAAGATTTTAAAAATCTACATTACAAATACAAATAACAGATGTATCAGTGAAGAATAATTACAAAGCGAACTAACATCATGGGGATATTTCAGGTAACTAGTAACTATACAATATGTGTCCTTGATTAACTGTGTATCCATGTACAACATATCTAAGTTCAGTTACATACAGGAGTACACAGATTTTATCAGACATCAGTGGTCATGGATCAAGTGGTTTATCATGTATATAACAATGAAGCAAATGGAGTCTTGTATCAAGTAAGAAGCTCAGATGATACAGAGATCTTATGGAACATATGCATATGGCCCTCCAACTCCCAAATAAAATCTCCTACTATAACAATCCAGAGGTCACCATTCATAAATAGGTCTATGACACAGAGGAGGACTGGTGCACAGTATACCTGTGCACTAAAGGCCTTAGTAATTCAGAAAAGCTAATTCATAATGGGGAAAGAATGTGTGCCTGGTCTTATGCCAAAATGTAAGAGTATTGCTGCAGGCATGAACTACATATGCAAGTGATTCCCCTGACCCCTGTTATATGTGATTCACAACTGCAGCATCAATGGAGTACTGGATGATCCCATCAGGATAACCTGTAGCACTGCAAACATGTACAGTCCCACTGTGTTAAAACTTGTCAGCACAATGGCACCCCATTCCCTACTAATATGTTGCTCAACACACACCACAGAGCAACGTATTACCAGTGTCAAACAAACAAACCATGAAGCAAAAGAAGATCACCATACTATGGTAGAACAATTCCTACTGACACTGGACCTTTGTATAATGCAAGTAAACGTATCACATGCAGTCTTGTACCTCCTCCTCACAGTCATGGTGGCAGGCTTCCACCAGTGGGAACTTACACAGCACCAGATCCTTTCATTACCATACTATTGTAATGACACTATTTCCACTATAATGTCTAATGATTGTTTGATAAATTGCAGTCAGGCATAATGGCAGAACACAGCAAAACAGGGGGCTTGTAAATACTGAAATACGTGAAAAGCATCTTTTGGTACATAGTTTTCTCTACTGTGGTGTGCTTTAGTGCTGTACAACATAGCATAGTTCATCAGCTATTGGGCTTAGGATGGGGGCTGAAATAATTGGGCATCCCAGTATATTTTACACCACTGTCAGTAATACAGTCTGGTGTACAGCCCATAATGATCTGCAGTCAGTTGTGCACCCCCATGTTAGTCATGAGGCAGAATCGTATGAGATTATTCCTCTCCAAATCAACATTTCTTCTTGGAACCCACAGCAGAAATGGAAGTACTATACAGCATCAGACCAAGTAGCTTTGGTGTCTCCTTTCCCAGTAGGATCATAGCAGGTTACTAGGCTAATGGCCCTGGGGCCCTTACAAGCTTAGCCAAGAGTTTATTCCAAAAGGAAATCTCTGTCAGCATGAGTCGTCCTGTCAATGATGGATAAGGTAGAACTCCTGGGACAAATTTGTGGTTTCTCATCCACTCATCAAGGTTGTGCTTGAAAAGGGTCAGCGAGGTACTCTGTTTGACGTGTATGGGAAGTCTATTCCAGAGATGGGGCACCCTCTGGGAGACAAACCTGTCTCTCCAGCAGATTTTGTTGATATTGCATATTAGATTCAGGCCTTTTGAGTGGGTAATGCACAAGGAGTTAGACGTATGGATATGGAGCATATCTTGAACTTGAACTTGATTATGGTGGGGTGGGGGTTGGGTGGGATAGAAACTTTGAATGAGACAGTCCAATGATCTGATCTCACATACTATGGGAGTGTTACAGTGGTCGCCCATGTTGGTGAGAACCAAGTCCAGAATGTTTCTCCCTTTTTGGTGGATGAGACAAGCTGGTTTAGTGCATTAGAATTGATGAAGCCAAGGAATCATTGAGTGAGTGCATTAGTTCAGGAATAATTCACCCAGTCTGTGGTGTGGTAGTTGAAGTCACCAAGGATCAGGGTGTTAGGGGGTACCATGATGGACTCAAGTAGATCCAAGTAAGAGTAGTGGGTGTCCTGACTCATGGAGAGGGGTCTATAGCTGGCTATAACTTGGATGGGTGTCTTGCCAACTGTCAGTTGCACCCGGAGTAGTTCCAGTGTGTTATGCTGGCAGGCCAGTCTGGCAGTGTGCCTGTCCTTAATGAAGATAGAGACTCCACCACCCTTTGTCTTCCCAGACTCATTTTGAGGTCAGAATGTGAGGAATGAGTTATAGCCTGGTAAGGTAGGGGTGCTCTCTGCATCCCTGAACCAAGTTTCCATGACTGCACAAACATTGACATCTTCCAGTGCAAGGAGAGCCTCCAGTGAGTGCATTTTCAGGTTAAGGCTCCTAGCATTTAGCAGCACAACCTTTAATTTGTTTTTTGACAGATCTTTTATGTTGGAAGATTTGTCATTGGAACATTACCTAAAAATGTCACAATGGGGGAGATGAGAGCCTTGGTCAGGAACCAGAATCCCAGTGGTGACAGATGGAGGCCATCTCTGGCAAAGCAGCAAGGCCTGTCAACCATGTCATCCCAGGCAGACAGATGCTGGATCCCCTTGGAATAACACCAGAAACTAAACCAATTGTTGAAGTTATGCTCTCAGTTTCAGTGTCAGATGCACCCCCTATGTCCAGTCTGTGGAACAAAGCTCCTACAGTCATATCCTAGAGTACATTTAGGAGAAACTAGCAAAGTTTGCTAACCACCTCTCAAGAATGTGTCCAAAATGGGAGAGGAAGAACAAACCTCTAGCTTCTTAGGTTTTATGGCAACTTCCTGAAGTCTACCGACATGAAAGTCAAATCATTGATGCCCACCCAATGAAATCCCTGCTTATCAATGATTTGAAAAAACAGAACAACTTCAATGAATGAAATTCTGCAAGATAATGAACTTAGCAGAACAGGAATTATACCAGTCCTGTATGTAAAACATAAAACTACTACAAAAAGTATTTTTTGCTTTGACACTTTACTCCCACACAACCTTACTTATAAATACTAATTGTACAGTTGAACAGCCTTGGCAAACCTTATATCACCATGAGCTGTGCTATTCACAGACTGCACACCTTAAATCATCAATATGGTAAAATTAGTGTTTCAGTACAGGAGCACATCAATTGTGATGTACTTTGGTATTAAAAAATCAGCAATGTGGCTGTTGACGAAATGACATACCCTATCTGTTACCATGAGTGATGGGTTACCAGTTTGCCCTATTTCTGTCATTCCGGCCATTCATGAAAAAGGTTATTGAGGTGCTTGTTGTGCCACCTGCTACTTGAAACATTCCTCTCTGCTGTTGGCACATGTCAGGCTCTGTTGCCCACAATTTGACACATACATTGCAAGTGCTCCAGCTCTCGGGATAGCACAAGTGCCATTGACAACTGTAAGTTGTTAGTTGCTGTCCTCTGTGGTCATTGAATGTCAAGCATTGCAGAGCAAGGGTACAGCAAGGACTTCTTGAGCTGCACACCAGCTTGCATGCCAACTTAATGGATACTGCCTTTGATGCCAAGTGTAGGCACTGCATACTACCTGTGACAGACACTGCATGCTTATAGACAGCATGTCATTCTAATACTGCAAAGAAAAAACAAGAAATCCTGAAATGACAGATTTAAGAAAAAAATCCCCACCGGGCATTCTCAAAAAAATATATAACCTGATAGAATTAAACAATGACAATGTGCCTTTATAAAATTAAATTGCAGTGTATTTTATAGACCAGAAATTTATTTGCCAACACTTAAAATGAGTGCTGGATCATTTGAAGGCTAGTACCTTTTGTAAAAATTTTGGATGTTGAAGGAGAAATGGGAATCTGTAACTCAGGAACATCAGATTTGTGTTTTACCAACAGAGTTGCTGCTCTCTGTCTTTTATTTATTGATTTTTTCCACTTGTGGCACATTCATTATGTGATGCTTTTCTGCTGCTTATCAGAAACTACTTACCGAGTGCTACCATTCATAACTAGGATAATAAAAGTAGCTGGGATACTGGATTTAGTTTTGACATATTTCAAGGACTACATGTCAGCTCAGTGCTTGTTTAGAATGACTACTCATTCACAATTTTGTTGTTATTCTGTATCATCATTGCTCTTACACCTAACTAGCTATTGGTGACATTATCAGTGTTAATACTATTTGCATCAAAATTAATGCTAACTTCTACAATTTGGAATGCAGGAAGGGGAAGAATTCAAAGATAAGGATGCTGGTTTGACGTTTTAGGGGTAGGATGCTGGTGAATTGATGAAAAGTGTTAACGATTTAGGAATCTGTGGCAAAATGAGGTATTAAATAGCTGTTAAAATGGGACAGGGACAGAGGGCTTCTGGCTATGAATAAGGGTCTGACAAAGAAGCAAAAAAGAGAAAAAAAGAATAAAGCCAAGGTGATTTCATAAGGATATGAGAATATTGATGAGATCAAAAATTAGGAGCTTACAAAAGGAGGAAGGGAAGGGGGTGTAAAAGTGAAGGAGACACAGTGCAAGAAGGCTGTTAGGTACTGTAGGTACTGGGAAACAAGTCATTATTGTTTTTCTACATTTTAATGATTAGATAGGATGACACAGTATTTAGTGAGAGAATCTTTAAGAATGATTGGCAACTGTCCCAGCAGATAACAATCTCTGGGACAACAACCAACAGACACATTACCACATGGAAGCAATCAGTCAGAAGTGTTACAGCTTTAGAGGAGGGCTTGACAAAAGAGTGTCAATAGATGTGGGGTCACTGAGACTTCACTAAGGGCTTTGAATCAGCCCCAAGTGGTAGATGTAAAACAAGTACTGCCGGAAATTGGAGAAGAGCTGAGACTGGGAAACAGGACTGCTACGTGGCTGAATGGCGGCATAAAGAAGGTGGTGGTGAGAGGCACAGTGTTATAAATGATCAGTAGAGTGCCTTGGGTGCTAGTCCTGCATCCTGTAATCTTCACTAAGTTTGTTTCTTATGAGAAGGAAAACTGAAAATCATATTTCTCCACACTGATGACACAAAGTCAGGTGAGTCAGAGGAGGATGAGAATGAGTCTATGAAAGGCTATAGAAAGGCTGACCTGGGGGTTTGGAGGTCATAAATGAGACTGATTATATATTGAGCAAGTTCCCTGATCCTCGCTGTTCATGATCTCTCATAAATTTCACACCAGCAGAAGCGATAAAATAAATTTCTGTCACTTGTGCCAGCTGAAAAAAGTTTGGTATTATGAATGTTCAATTAAATGGACTGTTTCTACACACAAGCACACACACACACACACACACACACACACACACACACACACACACACACACACACACACACACACACACACACACACACACACACACACACTATATTAATCAGAAAGACAGAGCCCACTTTCTCTTTTTAGGATTGCTCATCTATGAAAAAAAATACTAATACCATCAGACATAATTTGTCTGAATAGTGGTACTATTAGGGAAAGGGTTGTTGATAATGCGAAGTGTACGCCTGGGATTGGGGCAGCAGCAGTAGGGCTGGGGTTAACAAACATGAGTAAGCATGTTCAGAGGGACTCTACTCATGCACTCTAAGTATCAGTAAAGCTGTCTCTGGAGCTTAATAATGTATCCTGAAAAACAGCAATACCACTCAATGTCAGTGGACAGGACTGTGAAAATTCTCTTTCACTCTCACATATACACACACACACACACACACACACACACACACACACACACACACACACACACACACACACACACAAACACAAACACGCACTCACACAGTGGATAGTTAGTGGAACCATAAATTATGAGAGCGAAAGTGTAGTGTGCAAAGAAGGAACCTTGACCGAAATAGAAGTCCATTTCAATATAGAAGGTCCTACTATACCATTTTCAATACAGCATATAAGTTTCATCACACAGGCTACTGGTGAGTTTCCTTTTTTCTGATAATAGTTGTCCTGCTGCTTGTTTTCACTGTTTTTTGTATGGATTACATGTTATCAACTTAAGTTGATAAACCGTGATTATCACAGTCTATCATATTTTCCCACTCATTCTAGCAAAGTATTAAAAGGGTAAGATTTTCAAAATATATAAAAAGGGTGTAAATCTCTAAGGAGAGTTTTGGGGTAATATAGATTACAGAAAGACAAATTAATGTAACTGAAATGAATGAAGGAATGAATGAATGAATGAATGAATGAACGAATGAATGAGTGAATGAATGAATGAATGCAACACTTCACAGTAATGCTTACATACTCTGATTCACTACTGAAAAAGGAAAAACTTTAAAGATCAATACATGTTAGGTTTAAGCAAGGCACACTTTATTACTTGCAGCAAGGAGACAAAGCTTGTAGGTACAGAATTTGTCTGACTATCTGGTGGTGAGTATGTTATTCTTATACAATTCTCTTCATGTCACACAAAAAATGTTACTAATCTACTGCTGACATAGTTGAACACAGCTTTTTATATGTTACACAGAAAATGTTACCAGGCTTATTGCTGACATGATCAGATTATTGCTGTTTTGCAAAAACATTTGAGAAAAACAACCTGGCCTTGGGATTATTTTAGCCCACCTTGTCTTTTCAATTCTTTCATTGTACAGTTCTAATATATGTGATACATTTTGTCTAGATTCAAGGTATATTTCAAGCTTTGGTACAAGTAGTGCTGACTATGGTTTAAGCTTTCAAACATCTTTTGTTTTCTTCATCAAGACTTCTAGCAGCTGCACATTTTCTCATGGCATAAGCAGAAATAGAATGTCTCTTATTAAGTTTCCGGTAGCTGCACATATTTTCATTGCATAAGCAGAATAAAGTGTCTTTTATTAAGTTTCTAATGACTGTGCAGATCCATGCAGTATGAACAAAATAAATGTATTAACCCTTTTAAGCCTTTAATGTACTAAGCATGCACATTGCTTTTATTCATTTTCCTAACATTTCCCTCCTTTTAATAATTTTATTCTACTTTCAAAACAAGCATAAACAGTTTTTTCATCCCTTAACCTCTTCCCACTCAGGATTTACAGTTAAGAGAGTCATTGAGTTTAAGGTCATGAAAGCATTTTCAGTTTTTCAGTAACTCTTCGAGTTCAGCATTTTGGTATAAGGTTTCCAAAACTGAAATGTCTACAAAATTTTTGATTAGTCCTTTTATGCAGGGGATGCAGCAGCACCCACACACCATCAGTAGAGCCATCCCTACACAGAAGGCAATCAGAATGTTCATCAGGATACTGCCCCACCCCCAAACAATTTTTGGAAAAAGTCCGTCAATGGATTTGGTCCTGGTTTGGTCATGGCCGACACCTGCTGGATTACCTCAAGATGGTTGTCTATCTCGTGTTTGTGGTCAGGAATATACAAACAGCACTCCTCCTGGATTAAAGTGCACGTACCTCCTCTCACCGCTAGGGTGAAGTCAAGAGCCATGTGATTTTGAAGTACCACTGTTCTCATGACAGTCAGTTCATCGGTTACCAATTCTAGGGTGGAAAAGGTTGCATTACTCATTATTTCAAGAAGCTTAGACAATTTTCTCAGTTCCCAAATTGATTTTGTTGCTCCATATGCTTGTAATATGCCTGCCCACAATATAACAGTATCACTCAGATCCATGTGCGACAGTCCTTTGCTGTTCCCCGGACCTAAGTTTTGATGGCTTTTCCAGGCTGCATTGATCTGCCCACTGGATTGACAGGCTTCTTGATTTCTCAGACATTCCGAATCTTCCCTTGAGGTAAAACTGCAGTGTGTCATATGGCTGGAACCAGGTATCCCAAAAAACAACTGCCGGACCAATTCTCGGGTAGCCATTTATATGCTTTTCTCCCACATATAAAGTAACAGTCTTCCACTTTAGTAGTAACTTTGCTATACCCTTGCTCTGCATGAAACATTTTTCTATCAATTATAGACAGTTGCTTATAGAGATCAGCGTTATGTTTTACTTCTTCAATTGTCCTATGCATCAGTTCAACAAATAAATCATAGCTCATGTTGCAATAAAATCTGATGTTATCGGATTTAGTGTAGCATCTATAGGGAACAGTTACATTGCAATAGCTCCAACCCAACTTGACTGTATCATTCTTATAAAAACACACAGTTCCTTTCTGTCGAATAGACAAGTGCAATGCTACCTTGTCTTTTGATGTGACATCTGATGTATCATGAATTAAGTTTTCCCAGGTCTTGTTGGCCCCTAGGGGAACTGCAGTTAACAGTAGCCCCCCCATATGCTGTTGGTAAAGCTGTGCAAATCCAGCAATTCGAAACATTGAAGGTTTCAGCATACACATATTTGATTGCCTGGTAAGTATTAAAGTTAGGGTGCCACTCTGCACGCTTATTCAGTTCTACTTGCATGGCTGAGAAAAGAAATGGCCACAATAAAAAGATTATTATCACCAGTACAGTCAACAGGATAGTCATGCAATATTTTTGTGGAAACGGTTGTTCTGCATTTCCGTTTTCTCCAGTTCTTCCAAGTAGGTGTATTTGGATCTTACTGGATTTAGTCATTATTTTGGACACATGATCTTACTCTCTGCACTAATAGGACCTTCAGCACCAATGGTTTCTTCACTGGGTTTGAGACGGATCAGTCCTATTGATCTGACCCCCCTTTGTAGCCAGACTTTGTGCTTAGGGTCCCGATGGAGAGGTAAGATCTTTGTCCAATACAAAGTTCTTTACTAGCTTGCAGTGCGTCAGGTGTATCCATGAAGCTCATTCTGCTGTTTTGACTGTGGCAGGTATTGAAAGAAGCACCTGGTAGGGACCTTCCCACCTTGGTGATGCCCAGTTCTTTCGCTTCACGATTTTAATCCATACCCAGTCTCCTGGTGTCACTGCCACATCCGATGTTTTGGTTTGTTTTTTATCTAAAACAGAATTTGACTGCAACAGATGTTTAGAACTCAACAACTTTTTCATATATTCAGCTAATGTAAAATCAGCTTCCTGGTCTGATGACATGAAAAGTTTCCACTGGGGTGTATAATAAGCTCTTTCAAACAGTTTTTCAAAAGGAGTCAATCCTTTTGCTGTAGGGACAGTTCTCATGCTCAACAGTGTCAGGGGTAAACAATACAACCAATTTTTTCCTGTCTCAGCTATTAATTTTCTCAATTTGCTTTTTAGTATACCATTATGCCTTTCAACTAGCCCAGCAGACTGTGGATGGTATGCACAATGATTTTTTAACAAAATACCAAAATGCTTACTTAACTGCTGTATGGTTTGATTTACAAAATGTGTACCATTGTCACTGTAGATTCTTTCTGGAATGCCAAACCTAGGAATGATTTCCTTGACAAGTACTTTTGCCACTGTAGCTGCATCTGGATTTTTGGTTGGAAAGGCTTCCACCCATCTGGAAAACATATCTACAATGACAAGACAATACTTCTTATTTTCACATTTGTTCAGTTCTATGAAATCCATACAGATAGTATGAAACAGATATGGTGGTGTAGGGAAACTCCCTTGCTTGGGCTTTATCACCCCCTGCGCATGATGTTTGTTACAAATCTGAAACATCAAACAAAATTTTTTAGAGTAGTTTGTAAATCTGTACGTTGTGAACACTTGGTTCACCAGCTGTACATCCCCCCTGTTGAGACATGGCACTGCCCATGGCTCAACAATGCTGCATAGCGAAACAAATTAGAGGGTAGTATCGTTTTTTCTTCTTTAGAGATGTACAGCCCCTTTTCGAGGATTGCTCTTCGTTTTATCCATTGCTGTTTTTCAGCTTGTGTAGTGAGTGTCTGCATTGTTTTTAACAAGTCTAGATCTAAAGTTTCGGATGGTTGCAATTTCTTATCTAAAAGAAATACTTCTGTGGTCGCTTGTTTTGCAGCTGTATCAGCTCTCGCATTACCTTTTGAAATCCTATCCTGTTGCTTGGTGTGAGCTGTACATTTGAAAATGACCACTTTCTGAGGTAACTGAATAGATTCTAAAAGATCTAAAATAAACTGTGCATGATTTATAGATTTACCAGTAGATGTTATCATTTCCCGGTTTTTCCACTGTTGTGCAAACACATGTACAGTGGAAAAAGTGTACTGGCGGTCAGTAAAAATGTTTACACATTTACCCCTTGCTAAGGTACATGCCCGTGTCAGGGCAATCAATTCTGCTGCCTGTGCAGATAAATTGTGTGGTAAAGATTTTGCTTTTACAATCTCAGTATCAGAAACTACTGCATATCCTACTAGGTTTTTTCCTGCAGGACCCCTTTTGCATGAGCCATCTATGTAATATGTCACCTCGGCATTATCCAAGGGGACGTCCATGAGATCTTTCTAGGTAGGGTCTTTTGCTCAATTACCTGCAGGCAGTGGTGGGGTGTGCCATCTGCAGGGGTTGGGAGCAGCGTAGAAGTTGTACATCATTCAATTGTCATATGAGGTTGGCTCAACAATATAGTCATGCAGGAAAGATGCCTAGCAGGGGAGAGATATGCCACTTTTTCTTGCAGTAAAATGATTGTGACTGCATGGGGCACTCTCAAAGTGAGAGGGTGGAATAAGACTACTGAGGCAGAAGCCTGTACTGTCATTGCAGCTGCAACTACTGCTTGCACACAGTGGGGTAAGGATTGTGCCACTGGGTCTAGTTGTAATGAATAGTAAGCAATGGGGTGTTGCTTATCCCCATGCTGTTGTGTTAATACTGATGTCATGTAACCCTGCTTACAATCTACAGTTTGGAAAAAACGTTTATGATAGTTTGGTAATCCCAGAACTAGTGAGGACGCTATTAACTGCTTTAGTTTACAAAAAGCAGACTCTGCCTCTGGTGTCCATTGTAACAAATCCTGCGCTTATATATAAGGTCAGTTAAGGGTGCAGATTCCAAAGCATAGTTTGGAATCCAGTTTCGGCAAAAATTAGTTGTACCCAGGAAGGACATCATTTCCTTCTTGGTAGTGGGTTTTGGTGCTTGTAAAATTGCTACTTTTTTGTCCTCATCTAACGTTCTGCCTTCCTTGGATATTACATATCCTAGGTATTTAGCCTGTTTTTTCCAGAGCTGCAGTTTATTTTTGTTTACCTTATGTCCCTCAGCAGCTAAAAATCATAGAAGAGCTATGGTATCTTCCTTACAATCTTGCTGGGTGGGGGCTGCCAGCAGAATGTCATCAACATAAAGTAAAACCTGGCTACCTCTTGGTGGGTTGAATCCCGCCAAGTTGCTTGCCATTTTTTGTGAGAATATCATTGGACTTTCACAATATCCCTGTGGTAGGCGTGTATATGTATATCTTTTTCCCTGAAATGTAAATGCAAACCAATACTGGCTATCAAGGTGGATCGGTATCGAAAAGAATGCGTTGCTAATGTCTACCGCAGAAAAATACTTTTGTTGAGGTTTTAAGTTATTCAACAGGGTGTGTGGATCTGGCACTATGGGTGCCCTTGGTATTACTGCATCAGTTACAGCTTGTAAATCCTGGACCATACGCCATTCTCCATTGGCTTTTTTAACTGGGAATAAGGGTGTGTTGCATGGTGAATCGGGAGATTCTACTAGTATCCCTCCTTTAAGTAAGGATGCTATAATAGGCTTTATCCCTGCCTCTGCATCTTTTCTTAAGGGATACTGTCTTTTTTGTGGTCTGAATGCTGACTTTGGTGTAATAGTAACTGGCCCAGCTGTACGAATGAGTCCTACATCTGATTTCCCTGTTGACCAGAGAGTTTCTGGTATATCTCGCAAGGCATTTTCTTCCTCCATTAATAGGAGTGTCCATCAGCTGTCTTTGCTAGATTGCAAGTGTACAGCTGGGTTGGTCTGAGTTATCCAATTCAATTTTTGTACTTGTATCCCCTGTCCTGACAGTTCTAGTTCTGTATGTTTTTCCCATCTTGTGGCTTTTTCTCCTAGGTCTGCCCATTCTATATTCTTGTTTTTTGTTAAGCTAACGTGGTAATCAGTTAGAACTCCTGGGGCAGTGAACAGCTGGCTACATTGTTCCCTTCTGTGTCCCAGTACAGATTACACAGCATCAATCTATTTGTATGATTCTTAAATAATTCTTTCTCATATTCCTTATCAGGTCCTGGTGTGTTACAAAAATACAGGGTACAGTGCAACAAGTGTTGCTTGTCAGTGTCAAGGGAGGGAAGCTTACTGAAGGCTATGCTCATTAGTTCCTCGGTCACAATCCCTGGACCAGTCGTAACCAAGTCCTGGCTGTACCAGTAAAACATTTCACCACAAAGGTATTATTTTGTCACTGTGCTTCCATACCCTGCATGATTAGATTTTGTTGTTATTCTGTATCATCATTGCTCTTACTCCTAACTAGCTATTGGTGACATTATCAGTGTTAATACTATTTGCATCAAAATTAATGCTAACTTCTTCTACAATTTGGAATGCAGGAAGGGGAAGAATTCAAAGATAAGGATGCTGGTTTGACGTTTTAGGGGTAGGATGCTGGTGAATTGATGAAAAGTGTTAACGATTTAGGAATCTGTGGCAAAATGAGGTATTAAATAGCTGTTAAAATGGGACAGGGACAGAGGGCTTCTGGCTATGAATAAGGGTCTGACAAAGAAGCAAAAAAGAGAAAAAAAAGAATAAAGCCAAGGTGATTTCATAAGGATATGAGAATATTGATGAGATCAAAAATTAGGAGCTTACAAAAGGAGGAAGGGAAGGGGGTGTAAAAGTGAAGGAGACACAGTGCAAGAAGGCTGTTAGGTACTGTAGGTACTGGGAAACAAGTCATTATTGTTTTTCTACATTTTAATTATTAGATAGGATGACGCAGTATTTAGTGGGAGAATCTTTAAGAATGACTGGCAACTGTACCAGCAGATAACAATCTCTGGGACAACAACCAACAGACACATTACCACATGGAAGCAATCAGTCAGAAGTGTTACAGCTTTAGAGGAGGGCTTGACAAAAGAGTGTCAATAGATGTGGGGTCACTGAGACTTCACTAAGGGCTTTGAATCAGCCCCAAGTGGTAGATGTAAAACAAGTACTGCCGGAAATTAGAGTAGAGCTGAGACTGGGAAACAGGACTGCTACGTGGCTGAAAGGTGGCATAAAGAAGGTGGTGGTGAGAGGCACAGTGTTATAAATGATCAGTAGAGTGCCTTGGGTGCTAGTCCTGCATCCTGTAATCTTCACTAAGTTTGTTTCTTTTGAGAAGGAAAACTGAAAATCATATTTCTCCACACTGATGACACAAAGTCAGGTGAGTCAGAGGAGGATGAGAATGAGTCTATGAAAGGCTATAGAAAGGCTGACCTGGGGGTTTGGAGGTCATAAATGAGACTGATTATATATTGAGCAAGTTCCCTGATCCTCGCTGTTCATGATGTCTCATAACTGTCACACCAGCAGAAGCGATAAAATTAATTTCTATCACTTGTGCCAGCTGAAAAATGTTTGGTATTATGAATGTTCAATTAAATGGACTGTTTCTACACACAAGCACACACACACACACACACACACACACACACACACACACACACACACACACACACACACACACACGCACACACACACACACACACACACACACACACACACACACACACACACACACACACACACACACACACACACACACAATATATATTAATCACCAAGACAGAACACACTTTCTCTTTTTAGGATTGCTCATCTACGAAAAAAAAATACTAATACCATCAGACATAATTTGTCTGAATAGTGGTACTATTAGGGAAAGGGTTGTTGATAATGCGAAGTTTACCTCTGGGATTGGGGCAGCAGCAGTAGGCCTGGGGTTAGCAAACATGAGTAAGCATGTTCAGAGGGACTCTACTCATGCACTCTAAGTATCAGTAAAGCTGTCTCTGGAGCTTAATAATGTATCCTGAAAAACAGCAATGCCACTCAATGTCAGTGGACAGGACAGTGAAAATTCTCTTTCACTCTCACACATATACACACACACACACACACACACACACACACACACACACACACACACACACACACACACACACACACACACACACACACACACACACTCACACAGTGGATAGTTAGTGGATCCATAAATTATGAGAGAGAGAGTGTAGTGTGCAAAGAAGGAACCTTGACCGAAATAGAAGTCCATTTCAATATAGAAGGTCCTACTATGCCATTTTCAATACAGCATATAAGTTTCATCACACAGGCTACTGGTGAGTTTCCTTTTTTCTGATAATAGTTGTCCTGCTGCTTGTTTTCACTGTTTTTTGCATGGATTACATGTTATCAACTTAAGTTGATAAGCCGTGATTATCACAGTCTATCATATTTTCCCACTCATTCTAGCAAAGTATTAAAAGGGTAAGATTTTCAAAATATATAAAAAGGGTGAAAATCTCTAAGCAGAGTTTTGGGGTAATATAGATTACAGAAAGACAAATTAATGTAACTGAAATGAATGAAGGAATGAATGAATGCAACACTTAACATTAATGCTTACATACTCTGATTCACTACTGTAAAAGGAAAAAATTTAAAGATCAATACACGTTAGGTTTAAGCAAGGCACCCTTTATTACTTGCAGCAAGGAGACAAAGCATGTAGGTACAGGATTTGTCTGACTATCTGGTGGTCAGTATGTTATTCTTATACAATTCTCTTCATGTCACACAGAAAATGTTACTAATCTACTGCTGACGTAGTTGACACAGCTTTCTGTATGTTACACAGAAAATGTTACCAGGCTTATTGCTGACATGATCAGATTATTGCTGTTTTGCAAAAACATTTGAGAAAAACAACCTGGCCTTGGGCTTATTTTAGCCCACCTTGTCTTTTCAATTCTTTCATTGTACAGTTCTAATATATGCGATACATTTTGTCTAGATTCAAGTTACATTTCTAGCTTTGGTACAAGTAGTGCTGACTATGGTTTAAGCTTTCAAACATCTATTGTTTTCTTTATCAAGACTTCTAGCAGCTGCACATTTTCTCATGGCATAAGCAGAAATAAAATGTCTTTTATTAAGTTTCTGCTAGCTGCACATATTTTCATTGCATAAGCAGAATAAAGTGTCTTTTATTAAGTTTCTAATAGCTGTGCAGATTCATGCAGTATGAACAGAATAAATGTATTAACCCTTTTAAGCCTTTAATGTTCTAAGCATGCACATTGCTATTATGCATTTTCCTAACAACTACCCACTTAACAGTACAAATCATCAATATGATTATAATTTTATTAGATAAATATGTACAACTATGAGTAATATGAAGAGCAACACAAGACATCCTCCTTGGACCTGTTTTTTCCTAATATCTCGTTTTCTCGATTGCCTGTATATCTTGCTGATGTTTATGAGATCACTAGTGTCCCTCCACTGAAAATATTGAAAGATGAATGGTACAGAAGCTCTATTTTCTTGTCTAAAGTCAGTGTATAAACATATACTAAGAGACAGAATTGTAAAAATGCCAAATAGACTAAGTGGAAAAGCTGGTGCTTTATGGACAGTCTGTCAAAAAGTGAGGGAGGAACAGTAGACTTTAACGAGTTCTGCTAGGTTCACAAGATCTGTGTTATATGGTCCTGCTTAAGGTTTTGTGTAATTTTGTTCTTATTATATATTTAGTCACCTTTTGACTTCTGAGGAGGTAGTACTATGCTTTATGCTTCAGAAAAAAATGTCATGTTTTGTAGTCAGGTCAACTAGCCATAGTCCATCTTGGGCATGAATAAATGCTTTTTCTAGTGCTTTGGTTACCTGTTTGACTGTAAAATACCAATATACTGTGAAACCTAGAGTCCATTTTGAAATCCATGTTTTATAATTTTATGTCAAACTTACCTGTTTTAGTGTAGCATGCTTCCAGTAAACCCCCAAACTATGAAATACTTTGCAAATCAGTCATTCAAGGTGGTATGTCCAGCTCCGTGGATGTTGTTACTTAACTGCCTGAAAACAACTATTAGTGAAGAACTTTAAGTAAGATCTAAAACTTGTTCACCTTAAAAAATATCATCTGTCAATTTTTTCCTCATATAAGAATGCTTTTTTCTTCCCCTTAAAGCACCCTTAGAGCACCACATATGGATAGAACATATTTAAGGCACTCCACTCACTGTTTCATGTCTATAGCTCGTTGCATTGTCTCTCTTCACACAATTTTACCTGTCCTTGAAATTGTGAATTATTTCTATTACTAATTTATCACAGCTTCTGGAACATCATATAGCCCATGACTACATGCTATTAGTATGAGTTGTTATTCACAGCTGAGTCAGCATCTCACGCATGAATGAAAGGAAACAACATATATAGCTGAAAAGGGGTACTTTCATGTACAGCTCTTAGACATTTTATAAAAGCAATTAGCATGGCTACTGCTTCAAGCTGAAATAATAATATGACATCAATCTCTGTTTAGGTGTTTACAGAAATTTCTTGGCAATCTCGAGAGATTTAAAATAAACTTTAATTCTGACTAATACCACCCTACATCAACAGAGTTGAGAATAAAAAAAATGCAACAGTGTATAGGCAGTAATGTCCAGCTATGATGAAGTAGAGTGCATTGTAGAAAAAAAAAGCCATGGCCCAAATGTGTATTCACTCGAGTATAGCATGTACTATCATATAACTTTTGCAGTAGAATAAATTAGAAATGTAGTTGTTCATTTAAATCACTATAGATTTGTTAGTGTGCTGGTAATCTCAAGATATAATTAAAATCTTTTTTTTCTTTTTGTTGTGCATTTGTTAGCAATGAGCAGAAGATCAAAATATAATTTCTCCTAAGTGTCCTTTAATATGGTTTATTTTTATGTTGGGGATATTTTACATATTCTCACTATTTTGTTAATAAGTACTGCTACTTTAACTAATGAATGGGTAATTTATTACATATTCATCATTTGATCATAATTTTATTCCAACTGATGTAAGACATTCTTAGAACAACACAAAACAGGGATAATGAAATGTTAATTGGACAACACTGTTGTAACACAAAAGACCCTATAGATGGGAGTCATTAGACACCAGGATTATACATGTAGGCCACGAATGCTTCAAGGCCTGTACCCATGCAAATGAGCTCATTATCAATGTGTTTGTCCTCTGCACCAACATGAGACCACAGAAAGTGAGGGATCCTATTCACAAGTTACCTTAAGTCAAAACAAGTTAAAGTAAAACTTAAGAGAAGTGCCAAACCCTGCTCCCTCAGCACTGAGAGTAGCTTGCCAAGCCAGGGCCTAGCCCTCTACATTAACTGAGGATGACTTGGTGATGGTATTTTTTAAACTGTTAAAAGTATGAAACTCTAATGTCTGGCATTATTGACTGACTGCAACTGTCTGTGAGTTATAAGGGACACAGCATATATAAGAGACAATACCAAGAGTGCTCTGTAAAATCAAGGGCAGTTAAGAGGGATGGGAGTGTGTCCATAAAAGGGGGCCTCCATACCTGTATATGATCATGTTAAGATTTTTTGACAAAGCCAGGAGATCACTAGATAACACCAGGGAAACATGTTAAATAATTACTTGGAGTGACTTAAAAAGTTAATAGGGCAACATGGTTGGCATTATGATGTATTTAATAAGGCAACATGGCTGGCATTAAGATGCATTTAATAAGGCAACATGGCTGGCATTATGATGTATGTAATAAAGCAACATGGCTGGCATTATGATGTATTTAATAAGGCAACGTGGCTGGCATTATGATGTATGTAATAAGGCAACGTGGCTGGCATTATGATGTATTTAGTAAGGCGACGTGGCTGGCATTATGATGTATTTAATAAAGCAACGTGGCTGGCATTATGATGTATTTAATAAGGCAACATGGCTGGCATTATGATGTATTTAATAAGGCAACGTGGCTGGCATTATGATGTATTTAATAAGGCAATGTGGCTGGCATTATGATGTATTTAATAAAGCAATGTGGCTGGCATTATGATGTATTTAATAAGGCAACGTGGCTGTTATCATGATGTATTTAATAAGGCGACATGGCTATCATTATGATGTATTTAATAAGGCAACATGACCGGTATTATGATGTATTTAATAAGGCAACATGGTTGGCATTATGATGTATTTAATAAGGCAACATGGCTGGAATTATGATGTATTTAATAAGGCAACGTGGCTGGCATTATGATGTATTTAATAAAGCAATGTGGCTGGCATTATGATGTATTTAATAAGGCAACATGGCTGGCATTATGATGTATTTAATAAGGCAACGTGGCTGGCATTATGATGTATTTAATAAGGCAATGTGGCTGGCATTATGATGTATTTAATAAGGCAACGTGTCTGTCATTATGATGTATTTAATAAGGCAACGTGGCTGTTATTATGATGTATTTAATAAGGCAACATGGCTGGCATTATGATGTATTTAATAAGGCAACATGGCTGGCATTATGATGTATTTAATAAGGCAAAGTGGCTGGCATTATGATGTATTTAATAAGGCAACATGGCTGGCATTATGATGTATTTAATAAGGCAACATGGCTGGCATTATGATGTATTTAATAAGGCAACATGACTGGCATTATGATGTATTTAATAAGGCAACATGGCTGGCATTATGATGTATTTAATAAGGCAACATGACTGGCATTATGATATATTTAATAAGGCAACATGGCTGGCATTATGATGTATGTAATAAGGCAACATGGCTGGCATTATGATGTATTTAATAAGGCAACATGGCTGGCATTATGATGTATTTAATAAGGCAACATGGCTGGCATTATGATGTATTTAATAAGGCAACATGGCTGGCATTATGATGCACTTTATGAATAATAAGAAGAATAAAACTGTAATGTCTGGCATTATTGACTGATTGTAAGGATCAGTGATTTATGAGTGCAGGGATGAATTCAGAAGATACATCACAGACAGGTAAAAGTTACTGTCTGTGTATGTGTGTGTGTGTGTGTGTGTGTGTGTGTGTGTGTGTGTGTGTGTGCGTGTGTGTGTGTGAGTGAATGGGGGTGCTTGTGCCAACTCAATGCACAGGCCACTCACAAGTGCTTATTTGCACCTGCTGTAATTATGGGTGATTCAGGGATGTGCACATTATCCGATAATGAGGTCTTTGCTCACTGCAGCTAACATAGCTCTGAATTACATTCTCTGTGATTGCAGAAACAGGTCTTTCTGGCTGTAGCTCATACTGCCTATGGTGGGTTCTTGCCCATAGACATTTTTTTATTATTGTTTTAAGCATCTTTATGAAACATGACATGTGCACACATTCAGTAATAAGAAAACAAACCATAACCACAATTCCATTATTTTTATCATCATACAGTATCCGTATATGCTTTCCTTTTAGCAATATCATTCACTCCATTACAGAAATTTCTCAGATCCTTCATTTCCTGAAATTTCACTTCTCATCCTGAATATTATTCCACTTATTTCTAGGTAATTTGCGCCTTTTCTTTTCTAAAGATCCCACCTCCAGTTATTGTATGTCCTTCACAACATTCAGTACTTCAGTTATGGCTGGTTTAGAGTTTGATTTCCATTTTCTAGTAATTGCTTTTTTTGCCAGACAATAGAATTAAACTTAGAAAGGCATTACTATATCTAATTAATTCTGATCCCATATCCTAGCTCAAACGAATCATTTCATTAGTTACAATGTTTTTCTCATTCTGTCTTACTTTTAGTTTGCATGCAAAAAGTATTTTCCTTATGCACATGTAGCGCTCTGTTGACATTTGCATTGTCAACCTTTAGGTGTTAATAACATTGACGTTCAGGTGTTTCAATCAAAGTAAATGCATATACACACCCATCCACCACAGCCACTTTTTCCCATTTTTGCACATGGGGTTGGGGTGTCACTTCAACAGTGACAAGGTTTATATATATATCTCTATATATTCACAGAAATGTGAGCACACACACACACACACACACACACACACACACACACACACACACACACACACACACACACACACACACACACACAATTTAAATAAAACACCCTAAGGAGCCAAAGATCACTTCTACTACTGCACAACTGTTTCTTCATTTTCTTGATTAGCATACTTCTCAAATGTTCCGAATTTTGCAATATGTTCAGATTTTTGGCCTATATTTTTGGACTATTCTTCCTAAAATGTGTGGTTTTATGTTAAATTACTTAGGATGGAAGTCACTAAATAATAACAGACATTTGAGTTTCAGATTTTATATTCTTCAAAAAATGCATTCTAATACAAATCCTGTTATTCTATCAGCGTTTTAAGTTTATATCAGCGGTATTTAAAATCTGTCCCAAATTTTAGACCTTTGTCCTCCCATTATTTTTGGCCTTGTCCAGTATTCATGGGATAAGAAGTTGTGAGATATTCTGATAAGCAGGTATGAACTGTACTTCCTACAGTTCAGTCAGACAGGGCTCGATAACATGATGGGGCAGTGATTGTCTTCACTAAATTCAAATAATTAGTGACCTTTAGATGAGAAGTGATATACAGAATGGATGGTAATGCACATTTACTTCAGATATTCAATGGTTTTACATGCCCACTCTTGAGTGCCATTGAAGCCATATCTGTAATTTTTTGAAGTTTCATTCCACAGCACAGAAATAAAATACAGAGACAGAAATGCACACACACACACACACACACACACACACACACACACACACACACACACACACACACACACACACACACACACACACACACACACACACACACACACACACACACACAGACAGACACACACACACACACACACACACACACACACACACACACACACACACACACACACACACACACACACACACACACACACACACACACACACACACACACACACACACACACACACACACACACACACACACACACACACACACACAGACAGGCATTGACAAGACACACACACACACAACACACACACATATGTATTTCTATGTGCAGCCAGATCAGAAAACATAAGGATTGCCTTTTCTCCTCTCCCCAAATAGCAGAGATAGTACTGGCTATGTTATACTGCCAAGTGCATAGTATACATAGTAATTATCCTGTCCCCTGCTATTCATGCTCGCATTGTTACATGCCCTAGTTTACATTGCAGATTTGACAAACTGTGATTCTATGCCTCCATTAATGCAGCTGTCACTTTGCCTAGTTTCTAATGGTGCTGCTGGAATACAAGGTGCACACATTACTATGTTGTCCTATGTAACCTGCTGTGAAATCAGGACTACCAGTCCATTACTTGTCAATAGAAAATAAAAAATGATGCTAGGAGGACCATATTACTACAGTCTAAAAAAAAAGTATTGGAATATGGGAAATTCCCAAGATTGTGATTGGCAGAAACATATCTTGCCAAGTGACATATATGCTGCCCCATTATGTTTTGAAGTCCACAAGCATAGTAGAGTGCAGAAATGTATATTATACTTATGCAAATTATGCAGAGTATGACACATTAATCCTGTGGCATGGGGAATCTGCCTGTCTGAAGTCTGTGTTTGTGTGTGTGTGTGTGTGGGGGAGGTGATGGTTATTATAGCAATAACCCACGCCTGGGTGTGGGTAATGCGGGATTTACCCACGGTTGGCGTGGTTTGGTCCCGAGGGCGAAGCCCGAGGGACCAAACAAAGACAACCGTGGGTAAATCCCACATTACCCACACCCAGAAGTGGGTTATTGCTATTATACTATGGCATTATTTAAGAAAAGAAATAATTACTTTTCTTAAATAATGGCATTGTATAATGCCTCTTTGCTGCCCTTCCGCAGCTGGCTGGTATCTGCGGCAGTTCTGATGTACTGCGCATGCCTACGCAGTACATCAGAGCTGTGGCCAAAAGCAATGGAGAAAGGAAGATCTCCGTTGCTTTTTACTGTTTCGCTATGTTACATGGGTTTAACATAGCGAGACAGCTTTAAAATAAGCAACGGAGATGTCCGTTGCTTATTTTAAAGCTGCCTTACTATGTTAAACCATGTAACATAGCGAAACAGTAAAAAGCAACGGAGATCTTGCTTTCTCCGTTGCTTTTTTTTTAAACCTGTCTCGCTATGTTAAATGGGTTTAACATAGTGAGACAGCTTTAAAATAAAGCAACGGAGAAAGCAAGATCTCCGTTGCTTTTTACACACTGTGTCGCCCTGTTAAAGGAGTTTACCATAGCGAGACAGCTTTAAAAAAAGCAATGGAGATCTCTGTTGCTTTTTTTAAACCTGTGTCGCTATGTTAAACTCTTTTAACATAGCGAGACAGTGTTTTGAAAGAGACTTATACTAATGAAAAAGTCCGGGCGACCGGACCTTTTCCATTAGTATAAGTCGATTTACAACGTGCACGCTGGCCAATTAGCGTGCACATTTTGGAATATTAATGGGGGGTCATGGTATAATACCCTTGTTTAGTGGGAGTTCTTTTTGTATTACATCACTGAACCAGCCACAGACACCATCCTCCATTCCATCTTTACCATTTACAACATAATGACCCAATGCACCATGGGTATTAATGGAGTATTGAGCTCCTGTAACATATCTCTTTATTTATTTTTCTTTTGTGTGTGTGTTTGTTAATTGAAAACTCCTAACCGGGGCATTGCACTTTTTTCAGCAGAAACCCAGGGAGAACATCTCCAATGATTCATACAAAAATAAACACAAAAGCACTTGTATAAAAGAATACAAGCAAGTACAAGTGCAATAAAAATGTAAAACAAGCTATATTATCTTCAAAAGATAATAAGACAGGTGAGTTGTCCTATAAATGTTAACCCTGTTTTGTCAAAATAATTTTCTGACTTGGTATCACACTTCTGGTATATAGTGACTCACTATTAGGTGTGTTCTGCAGGAAAGTAAGCCAGCTTCACCCTACTAGCTCCTGACTTAATCACCAAACAGAATTATATTACATAGTAATAATTCAACATTATTTTTGTAATTGCAAAATCCCAGTATAAAACAATCAGCTGATGCAACAAGTCAAATATTTTGGTTACTGTATCAGATTTCATTTATTACTTTGGTAGCAAGATCTGTTGTTTGGAATTTACATTCCACTTTTTCCCAGGCAGACACACCCAAACATTGTGTGTTTTGGATTCCATCTCAGGCACAGCAAGCTTTTGCTGATCATGCTTGACAGGTTGTTCTAGCATTGTCTTTTTGACCTACTTCCAGAACTGCTTTGCTTCAAAACATCAGAGCTGGTAAATTTCAGGATGTAGTACTGTACATTCCTCTATAGTTTTGTGAGTAATATGTGCATCTTAAATACTTTTCTGGGAAATGTGTCTATTTTATATTAGAACCTTTGACAGTTAAATATTAACTTATGGTATGAAAACTGAAATTAGGTATTGGGGCTTGAATGCTGTAGGCCCAGCCGAGTGTGGAGAAAGTAAAAGAATGGCAGATGTAGCACCGTTACATCCTTCTAATGGTGTGGTCACTGCTGTGGATGTGACTAAAGAATGTATTATCCTATTATGAGAAGGGCAACTGTCATATACTGGACTTGCAATGGCAGGCAACAAGCCTGGATGCATTTTTTTTCCCTAAAAAAGTGGTATTATAGCAATAACCCACGCCTGGGTGTGGGTAATGTGGGATTTACCCACGGTTGGCGTGGTTCGCCCTCGGGACCAAACAAAGACAACCGTGGGTAAATCCCGCATTACCCACACCCAGAAGTGGGTTATTGCTATTATACTATGACATTATTTAAGAAAAGAAATAATTGCTTTTCTTAAATAATGGCATTGTATAATGCCTCTTTGCTGCCCTTCCGCAGCTGTCTGGTATCCGCGGCAGTTCTGATGTACTGCGCATGCCTAAGCAGTACATCAAAGCTGTGGCCAAAAGCAACGGAGAAAGCAAGATCTCTGTTGCTTTTTACTGTTTCGGTATGTTAAATGGGTTTAACATAGCGAGACAGGTTTAAATAAGCAACGGAGATGTCCGTTGCTTATTTTAAAGTCTCGCTATGTTAAACCCATTTAACATAGCGAGACAGGTTTAAAAAAAAGCAATGGAGAAAGCAAGATCTCCGTTGCTTTTTACACACTGTGTCGCTATGTTAAAGGAGTTTAACATAGCGAGACAGCTTTAAAAAAAGCAACGGAGATCTCCGTTGCTTTTTTTAAACCTGTGTTGCTATGTTAAACTCTTTTAACATAGCGAGACAATGTTTTAAAATAGACTTATAGTAATGGAAAAAGTCCAGGTGACCGGACCTTTTTCCATTAGTATAAGTCGATGATAACGCACGCTGGCCAATCAGCGTGCACGTTTTGGAATATTAATGGAGGGTCATGGTATAATAGGAGATTTTCCCTTTATGTGAAGTGATTCATATCAACACTGCAAAAAAGTTCCCTCTCTCTCCCATCAGTTGTTTGTGGTCATTTTCAGCAAGTGCCTAGGACACAAATTGGGTGTTGGGCACTTTAGTTACACTGTTTTTGGCTATTTTTCTGCCTGCCAGCAGCTCTTTATGTGAGATTTTGGTACAGAGGGGTCTGGGGATTTGCCCTTTCCCCTCAGCAGTGCAGTCTCAGAGTTGGTATATATAATTAGCACAGGGTTGTGTGTGTGTGTGTGTGTGTGTGTGTGTGTGTGTGTGTGTGTGGCGGGGGGTACAGCCCCTGGAAGAAAATGCTGTTCTTCATCATTTTAGCTTTTTTTTGTGTTTTCAGTATTCTCGCTCTTAAGCTCCTAGCTTCATAGGTGTATACTAGGCTAACGTATACTAGGTCCCTTATAAGCCTAGTCATGCAACCCAAATGTGACCCACAAATTTGATTTATATATGGGGTGATTTACTGACTGTCTCAGCCCATCAGATACATAGGCATCAGATCAGGGATTGGTTCAAGTTACACTTAAATAGGGAGGGATAGGGATAGAGAGGAAGTCTGTTTCAAATGGATAGATAACCTTTTCCAGAGAATGGAAACATATCACTCTCCAACATGTCCTATTTATGTCACAAGCAAAATTTAGGTCTTTTAATCTAGCAGATTTGATGCTCTTTGTTTTGCAGATGTGCAAAGAGTTCATCAAAACAAGATTCAGGAATGCCTTGTATGCCATCAAACATCATCTCTCCAAAGACTGTAGGATACTGAGTAAAGATACAGGGCTTTGAGGCGCTCAGCATAGGACATCGTGTTTACTCCCTGTATTCTTTTTGTAAGCAACCTTTGTGGACATTCCAGATGCTGCATGTGTCTGGTCAGGTACATACCAAAGGGGACATTATAGTCTATGATAGGTCTGATGAGGGCTGAGTACAGTGATATGATGACCTCTGTGGACTTAGATACCATGCCCTTGCTTATAATATGAGCAACACAGAAGGATTTTCTTGCTACCTTGGACACATGTTGATCGAAGGCTAGTTTACATGAGTTCCCAGGTCCCTGACTAATGAATCAACTTTTACAGGTGTTTTATTGATGATGTAGTTTCCCAGGGTAGCCAGCTCCCCAAAAGGTACAATAATGCATTTCTTGGTTTTGAGTTTTAAGCCATGACTTTGGCACCAAGCGTTTGTCTGTGTTAGACTTTCCTAACCAGTTTTCTCATCATGGAGGGATTCAATGACTACTCCCAGTTTGCAATCATTTGCAAACCTGGTTAGCCAGAGGCCTTTGACATTAGCTTTGACATCTGGGAAGTAGATGCCAAAGAGGAGTGGACCTAGCACAGAGCCCTGGGGGACTCTACTGGTGACTGGCTTTGTGGAGGTGGCCTCACTGATTCTAACTTTCTGGGTCCTATCAGTGAGCCAGCTAGCTATCCATCATGTTATAAAGGGGTTTATATCTAGTGCCAAAACTTGTTGATAATGTCCAAGTGGAATATTGTATCAAATGCTTTAGCCAGATCTAGTTAGGCAGTATGCAGTTTCCCCTTCATTCATTGCCTTAGTGACCTTTTCAAAGAAATCCACTAGATTGAGCATGACCTTCATTTGACAAAGACAAACTGGGATGGATTCCGTATACAGAGGTCTCCTATGTCCTTGTTGATAATTTCTATGATAATTTTTTCCATGGCTTTGCAAATAAGACTAGTCAGACTGTAGTTTCCGGGATCTGTTGAAGGCTCTTCCTTATGAAGGGGGATAACTGTTGCAATCCTCCATTCATTTTTGGCAAAGCCGGTTTTAAGACTATAGTTAAATAATGACTCCAGGGGTCCTGATACGTTTTATTGTAGAGTGTTCAGGAGGCACCCTGTTATGTTATCAGGACCCATTGAAGCTTTAATCTTGGCTTTAGTGAGCACAGCTAGTACATGCTCCCTAGTTATCATTGAAGGGGTTATGATTGAGAATATTTTTGGAGAGTTGATTGGAGGTGGAGGGGTAAAGTTGGAACTGAATTTGTCTACTAACAGGTTCACTATATCACCAAGCTCAGTGAATGTGTCACCTTTAACCACCAGTTCAGAACATTGCTGTACTGGTCTTGATGTTTCTGATAAAGATGATGAAGGCCTTATGGTTATCTTTTACCTGGGAGGCTATCTTAACCTCAAAGTCGGCTTTGTTTGACTGAATTAGTCATCTTAGTTGCCTATTTAGTTTGATGAGAGAGTTTTTATCTTTATATGAATTATCCTTCCTGATTTTTGCCATCATTTTTTTGCCTTTTGTTGTATATCCTGTTAAAGTTGGGATGCCACTGGTGCAGTTTGTTTCTGGGGCTAGTCCTGGAATTACTTCTGGTAGGAACAGCAGCCTCTATGCAGCCATTGACATAGTTATGCAGGATTTTTGAGAACAATTGGATGTAGTCTGCTATATTCTGAGGGTTTGGAGAGGCACTGAATTTTGCTAAACTATCACTTTATAAAAGGAAATTTGCCTTGCAATAGTCCCTAATTGTTACTGGTTTTAATGGGATTATGGAGTTGATTCTGATTTCAAAATAGACAGCTTCTTTATGATCAGAGCTTATCGGGGCGGGGGGGGGGGGGGGGGTTGCAGTGTTCTCCCATCTTTGTGAGTACGAGGTCCAGTATGTTGGAGCTTCTAGTGTGTGTATTTACTATTTGGTCAAGGGTGTTTGTATTTACAAAGTCCAGGAATCTTTGTGCCTGTAGATTTGAGGCCATGTAGGATTCCCAGTCTATGAATGGGTAATTAAAGTCTCCCATAATTAGGGTGTAAGGTTGGATGGTAAGTGTATCCAATAGGTCCAAGTATGCTTTGTGAGCTTCTTGGGACCTATCAGGTGATGTATAGATGGCTAGGGTATGTTATAGGACTTTGTCCACAGTGATCTGCACATGGAGGAACTCCAGCATGTCATCCTGTATGACCATCCTTGAGGTCTGCTTGTTATTGACATATATTGAGACACCTTTAGAGCTTGTCTCTGCAGCTACTAATCTAAAAGTGTGAAATGCATTGAAACCTCACACTGCTGGGGTATTCTCTTCTACTTTAAACCATGTCTCATTCACCAGACAGATGTCTATATTCTCCAGTGTGAGTAGGGCTTGGAGGGAGTATAGTTTTTTATTTAGGCACCTGGCCTTGCCCAGTAACATCTTGAGGTTCAGTTGAGTTGAGTTCGATACGTCATTAGGTTTGTCAGTTTGGCATTGCCTAACCAAAACACTATGGGGTGGATAAAGTTTTTGCCAGTATTTGAAAGCTTGGAAGGGAAAGGTGCAGACCATCCCTGGCAAAGCAACATGGCCTGTTAACCAGGTCCTCCCACACTAACAAATACTGGATCTCCTTAGAATGACACCAGACAGCGAGACAGCTGTTGAAATCAAACATTTTTGCTCATATTGTGGCATCATCCTCAGTGAGGGTAATATACTGCTCAACACTAGGCCAGCCTGAGATGCATAGTCTGAAAGCTGAATAATGTCTCTCTTCATATAATCCATGGAGGTAAATTGCAGGTCATTTACACCTACACAGATTATGATGGAATCATACTGGTACCTGTTGAATGATGACTTGAGTGTGATGTGATTTGGGGGATCCTGGCTCCAGATAAACAGCTAACAGTTATCTTTTCCTTGTTCAGCCTGGTTAGGGGGACATCAGTATATCTTACAAAGGGGTCCCCTATGATGAGAGTTCTGGGAAGTGTGTTTGCTTGTCTTAGGGGCTCAAGGTTTAAAGCTCCAATGTGGTGTTAAGTTCTATTTTTTTCTAACTGCCTTTGGGCTTGCTGAGACATAGCTGTGACAACAGGCAGTGTAGGTGATCTTTGTTGTTTAGAAAGATTGCTTTTAAGTGCCTCGGCATACATTAGTCTACATGTATTGTGTGCTATGTGAAATGGGTGTTGTGTATGTGGTTTCAACAACCTGATGTGCACTTGTATGCAAGAGTTCAGCCTCCAGTGTCATTGTAAGTACACCTCTCACATACTGTGTCTGCTTTTTTAAGAATTAAGTGGTTCTGGGTAAATAAGAGACAACTGTTACATTATCTCAAGATGCCTATTTCCACCAAGCTTGCTATAGAAAAGCTGAGACACATATCTATAGATATAGATATAGCTATAGAAATAGATACAGATATTATTCCATATTTTCATATTTTCCATATTTATATCTATATCATTTATCCACCTGTCTATCTATCTATCTATCTATCTATCTATCTATCTATCTATCTATCTATCTAATCTATGTGTATGTGCTTAATAATCCCTTATTATAGGGCTTATTTTGTCTTTCAGATAAAAAGGAAATTACATAATTTCTGAATACCACCAAAGTATACACCCGCAACTTGTCTCACCCAGATCCCCACATCTATGCATTATCTATTTTGTTATTTATTTATTTATTTATTTTATTTGACATTTGTTAACCGGGTTGGTCCAACTGAGCCAGGAGCCCATTTTCAGTGGAGACCTGAGGAGAAAAGCTCCAGTACAAAAACAATTACAATACTTGTAAACATATTACAGTACATAAGCTATAATGTATTTCAATACATTACTTTTAATTTTTTTTTTTTAGTTCAACAAGAATAAAGCTGAGGGTTGTATATAGTTCATACAGCAATCGCCTTTCTAATACATAGATGATTTAAAAGATATAATTCTAATATAGAGAGAAGAATTTAAAGTAGAGCAAAATATATATACATATATACATGTGATGTAAAGGTCAAGCTAACAAGTGTAAATCTTTTATTAAGAGTGTGTGTAAAGAGAGAAAAAACTATGATATGGTGGAGTGAGATGTCTGTGTAGTGAGAGGGATAATGCATTAGTGTAGCGGGTAGACTTGACAGGGGCAAGACGTGGTGTTAAGTAGGTGTAGTCTAAGTTCCTTTTTGAAATGTTTCAGGTGGGGAATGACTCTTATATGTAAAGAAGTTTATTCCAGGCTTGGGCTACAGTACATTTATATAGTAGTTTACCATCAGTTGTTACATTGATAAATATCTAGGAGTTCCTGACTGGATGCGCGGACAGTAGGTGGGGGTTTAAGAGGACAGAAGGGAGCAGAGGAATG